>NW_010543392.1:0-206 GCF_000687285.1 Phaethon lepturus
TTCCGGAGGAGAGGGCTGGGATTTCGGGAAACCTGTTTGCCTGGTAGGTGAGGGAGGATGGGTGGCAGGGGATCTCCTGGCCCTGTGATGACATCATCCCCAAAACAGGCATCTCTGATGGGCGCTGCCTGCAGAAAACTGAGCCTGTTCATCCACATGTCCCGGTGAACCCAGGGACAGGCACTTTGCATGATGCCCGGACCGGG
>NW_010543392.1:282-528 GCF_000687285.1 Phaethon lepturus
CTGCTGCCCACATGCGGGCACGCACCCGTGCGTGGGGCAGGGACCGGGGCCACGCTCCCGGCCCACCCCGGCTTCTTACAAGGCCGAGAGGAGTTTCACTCGTGAGCGGGGCTGAGCCGAGGCCTCCGCTCCGGCGCGGGGAGCGGGGGAGGCCTCTCGGTATCTGCCTGTTACGAGGCAGGGTGGGATGAGGGGCGGCAAAGCCCTCGCCCCGGGAGTGGGGGGCGGCTGCTGGCGGGGAGCGAG
>NW_010543392.1:669-903 GCF_000687285.1 Phaethon lepturus
GTGTCTGCCACAGGGCCGGCGCTTTGCAGGTGACCGGGGCATTGTAAAATGTGGGGAGTTGGAAGGGTGGGTGCAAGCCCCAAAATCTGGGAAAGGAGACGCTGGGGATGGGTGAGTGCCCAAGCTGAGCTGGGGGATGCTGGGCGCAGTGGGAATGGGCAGCACGGCAGGCCTGAGGCTGGGGTGATGGGCGTGGGGTCCGGGCCCTGGCTGCGGGAGGGTGGTCAAGACCCC
>NW_010543393.1:0-2195 GCF_000687285.1 Phaethon lepturus
TGTCCAGCTGAGAAGGGGAGTGATAGAGCGACTTTGGTGCGCACCTAGCATCTTGCCAGGGTCAACCCACCACAGATCCAGAGGTGTCTTGGCTTTTGAATGTCACTGTGAGCATGCAGCATGGGAAAGTACAGGTTTCTTTCAGTCCTTGTGTTTACTGCTGTCTGCACGTCGACTTGTTTCCTGACACGAGGCATGACTTGAAAGGAATTCAGGCTCCAGCAAATTTTACTTCACACTTCAGTGTGGCCTCTGGGATTGAATAAGGGCAAATCTATTATACTGTTGCCATGGTGACCGTAGCACAGCCCCAATGAGGAGTGTTTATGCCAGTGGCCCCTGTGCTCAGCTGCAGTGTGCAGGTGGCACAACTGGATGCAGGGCTGCCCGGAGGGGTGCAGTGCCTTGCACACCCCACTTCACCTGTGCCAGGCGAGGCCACCCATCGGACGTGTCTGTGCCAGACAGATGGGGGCAGCAGAAGACACCGAGTCCTCTCCCAGGTTCTGGCAAAATTAGTCTTTAATTTATTGGGGGTGGGGGTGGGGATCAGGCTCCTGCAGTAAAAGTGAGAAGTGTGTCCTTTGCCTTGGTTGGTACAGGCAATGAGAATACTGATGTCTAGCTATTTAGGGATCAATGGTGAGCCTGTAAGGACAGTCTGTGCTTACTAAGGAGGGCGATCACAGTGATGGATTTTAATAATTAAAATTATTTTATAACAAAGAAACAAAGGAAGCTGATCTTTCTTTTCTTCCCCTCTTGTGAGCAATATCAGCTTTGCAGATATTGATTCTTCTCGCTTGGGTAGACTTTGTTTATTTTCTATCACGGATGTGAATGATTAATTTTGGTAAATTCTATTTTAGCCTTTTTGCCTTCATCTTTTTCCCTTTTAAATGGTCAGTGATGGAAGTTCATATTTCTGCTTTTTGCTCAAGCAATGATGGTACAGTTTGTCATGAGCTGCAATCATGACAATAGTTTGATTCAAAGCATCTCAGCTTCAGTATATAGTAACTAAACCCAGGAGTGAAAAGCAATAACAATGGGAGACTAAAACCTGCCTCTGACACTTGATAAGATTATTATTATAGAGCGCAAAAAGCTTTTGCTTCCTTTTCTGCTGCTTTGCAGACCTCATAAGGCCCTGCTTAGATTTCTGCATAGTTAATTTTTCAGTTTATAAATTACCACATTGCGTTAACACTGAATGCTTCAAAACACAAATATATGTACAGAGGGCTTGATTATTTGAAGTGTTTTAGTACTATAGGGAAATAATTTTGTTGTCAAGCTGTGGCAGATACAGAAGTGCTAGGGGATACATGACCATTTAATCAGGACGGTGTCAATGATGGCCTGTGACCATCCAAGGGGGAAAATCATCTTTTATCACTATTGTGTAGCATGCAGGTCCAGATGGAGCATGAGCTGCCTGCAGCTCTGAAAATAATTATACTCATTTGCCAGAAATGTAGAAAGGGCATCCAACCAAGATACCACCCATCATAGTGACACTCCGTTTGCATACTGATGAAGTTTAAAGCCAGAGACAATGGTGTTGGTATCAATAGCAGAGAGGTCTAGGAATCACTAGTGCTATAGGATTAATAGCACCATCATTTTATATTATGCAGCATTTCACTTATGCTACATATCAAAAAAATCCTGGTACTGATGCTCACCTAGCTGTTTACAAGATTGGTTTGGTTTAAGGTTCCAAACATTACAAGAGATTCTGGGGAGAGCAGACTATTATATCCACCCCCTGCGAAGGGCTTCTTGGCAATTACGTGTGATGCGCTATGAATATATACACAGATCTATGCGTGCATGCGTGTATGGCAGGGGACTGCTACGCGCACTCACAGTCTCTTCCTCTCCAGAAGACTGCACTGGAATATGAGTGAAAGATAATATGCACATGCTAAGCTCTGGTGCCACTGCAGAGTAATTGATGAATGGGTTTTTAAACTGTAGAATGAGAATGAATACAAGTAAGACCCAGGAAAATAATTCTTTGCAATCAGATAAATCAATAAAACTATTGCAATCAGCACTGCTTACATGTAGTTGGTTTAATAGTAGAAAACAGCAATAAAGAATACAGACTTTGTTATTTAATCCTTACCAAGGGAAAAGAAAATGATTTTGCAATACTTCTTCCATTATTAGATATATTATTTTATAAT
>NW_010543394.1:0-8469 GCF_000687285.1 Phaethon lepturus
TCCTGGGGCAGGACGACCCTCAAGCCTTGTGCAGCTCCGGCCCAGGGAGCAGGAGGAGGAGAGGAGCGGGAGGGCCAAGAGATACGGAGACGGTCCTGCCCTGCCCCAGCCTCTGTCCTGCTGCAGGTTCCTCCCAGCACTTTGCCTCCAAGTCTTTTCCCGTTAGGAGTTACTGCTCTGCTTTTAAAGACCTGCTGAGATCAGGCCATGTTAAGAACTAACGATTTTTTGAGTGTCTCATGCCATACTTTGTAAAGTGGCTGTAAAAAACCTCAGAAATTCATGGAATACAAAACTACCACAATGCTCATCTGTGTTTTTCCCTCTCCTCAAGAAGCCAGTCATGCATTGCCTCACTGTCTATAGCGAAGAAGCACTTAAGGGAAGGACTTCTTCAGAATCAGTCCAGATAAGAGTAAGATGGGGCCATCTGAAAGCTCCCTAAGAGCAGAGAGGAGTACCAGGGGCTATCCGACCCCGTCCTCCAGCAGCTGAGCGTACAACTCTCCACAAAGGTCCCCCCAAACGCAAAGAAATGAGGAGCCTTTCTGCTGCCCACAGGAAACCAGCCTTTGCCCCATGAAGAGCAGCTGGTTCAAATCAAATGGAGGCAGGAGAGTGGCCTCGTGTGGTTCCCTGAAGAAAATCGGGGAGAAAGACAGGAGGTCTTTGGCCAGCTCTAGCTGTGTCTACTTGTGTTCCTAGTTACCTTTAAAGGCATCCACCTTTAAAGTAGGGTAAATTTAACTCCTTTATCTGTAAAGGAGGATAAATGAATAAACACTGCCACCAAAGCTTGCAGAGCTTTGGCTGGAAGAAGTGGTATTCTGGAAACTTTTTGGACAACAAGATGACTTCTCCAAGAAAGGCACACACCAAAAAGCAGGCATAACTCCAATGTAAGAGTCCAAAGAGAGTGAATGGGGCTTTCTGTTGGTACTCACAGTCAAAAGAGGACAGACCCAAAGAAAAGGCATGGGCCTCACACTGCAGTGAGGTTCCTCTGAACAGTTGGCTCTTGGGCTGGTGACAAGAAGAGCATGGTCTCAGGCATCACACACAAGCATCAGAGTCAACAAACTAGATTCACGCCATGAAACACCCACATTACCTTGCTTAGAATAAGCCAGACCTCAGTTCTGCCATCCTAAAATGAGGAAAATACTTCCCAAATTGGTTAATGACTCTGTGAGATACAACAGTGGTAGACACACTGCTTTGAAATAGGAGAATGTCACGCTCCAGTTATACACAACTGAATTCAGAGTCAAAAGAGTCATTGCTGGTACTAAGGGCAGTTAGGAACTGAGACTGAGCATGAACATGAACGGATAGACATGACAGGCTAGACTGCCACAAAGTGCCTAAATCACCTTTGAAAATGTAATCTGAAGCTCCTGAAAATTTTAACGTCGGGGTCTGCAATCTTGGAGGTTTCCTTGTGCACAAAAACCACCTCAGTCACTGTAAACACCTCTTAATCTTCTCTTTGGCAGACCATTAATGCACTGAGCAGTACTCAAGCACACCACTCAGCTGCCTGGGCAAACAAACTAACTCTTCCTATAAAGCTTTGGTCCATATCCATGCGAGCCCTGGGCTCATACTCGGGATTCAGGTAGAGACCCTCACCCTGCCTGCGCTGCCCAAAGAGGTTATCCCCTTCATGCCACTGCTGGCTCCATCACCACGCTTTGTCGGTCGCTGACAGGGTTAACCATGCTCATGTCAGTGGTTTAAATGGTTCCTCTGCTCTAACCTGCCACGGGTTAGGGAAGGTGCAGCCAGGGGAGCAATCGCCACAGTCCTCTGGAGGTTGATGATGATGATGATGATGAGCCCTCACCCTGCCGCAGCTCAGCTGGTTCCTGCCTCATCCACCACCTACTTCCACCACTCCACAAAATGGTTTGGTGACGGGTATCTGCACGCAAACCCAACAGCTGCTGAATCTGACATATGTCACCTACAGGAGAAAAAGCACTTCTTTCCTGCTTTTTCTCATTCCTTGGTCTGTAACTCTGACATTGTCCCTTTAGAGTGCTGTGCTGCAGTCCCTCCACCATAACGCCTGAACTCTCCTCTGTCGCTGTTAGCACGCTGCAGTCAACATCTCCCCAGCACAGGCTGTGCAGCACTGCCTGCTCTGGGGGTACATCTGACTTGGGATTTCATATTTCATGTTCTCTTACTGTATGGAAAATTTTTAGTTACTGGTAGTTGCTTTAGCTTCTGTTCTGCTTTTTCCTGAAAACTTCAAAGTCACTGTTAAAGCTTTATCTTGCCCAGCACATGATATGGATTCATCCCAGCAAATTGGTTTTAAAGACAACAGGATTACGGGCTCTAGCTGCACTGTATTTATAGGGACTGTTTACATTTTAAGTGATACGCTTTGAGATTAAACCCCCACTTTGTGAATGGTATGTGGTCAAACACACGTTCGCCTCAGTTACTCATTTCACTTGGCTTTGCATCTAGACCTCATCTGGTCCAGACAGTCAACAAGTGCCAGCAAATGTCCAGCTGTCACTTAATTAGGAGTAATAAAACCATCTCGTACACAAAGATGATGGTACTTCCCTGACAAGACTAAGCCAGAAGGCCTCCCTGCCAGCCATGGAGATATGGGATGCTCAGAAACAGTTTTTCTTCATTATTTCCCTTGGCTTTGCCCGTGCTTTCACAGGAGTGAGGCCAAACACAGCGGTACCTGCGCAGCGCGGTCAGCACACCGCAGGGGAAGAAAGCCTCACCCCAGGCTTGGTGGCTGTCCTCCTGCCAGCACGGGCTCCCTGCCACGCCACGGACAGACTGCCAGCCTTCGTTTCCCACCTTTGTAAGAAAACCTTCTTTGAAGGCCTAAGTTTAGCACGTGTTTATTTGCGCTGCAGTCACTAGTGATGGTAGCTGGGCAATGGTGCGTGTTACGGCAGCCCACGGAAACCTCCTGCACGCGGCGGTCCGGGGCGCAGGGGGCTGGGCGAGGGCTGCAAGGGCCACCGCCCATGAGAGAGGAAGGATGCCCTCAGCTTGGGCTGCAGCTCCACCTGGGACCTCTTCTTGCATTTCTTCCTGCTGCTGTTTCTCTTTCAAGCATGCCATTCTCCCTAACCAGCATTTCAATTCCTGTTAGCTGAGGAGGAAAAAGAGATTTTCAGCTTGCATCTTATGCATACAAAACTTGGAATTTTACCAGGATTTTTCAAGAGGCAAAACCTCCATCCAAAGCTCCATTCCTCTTCCTGTCCTAAGGTCCCACACAGGTTAAGTCTACCACCTCTTAAGACCCAGAGAGTTTCACCTGCCATTCAATGTACCTGGCACTATGTCTAACTGATCTACCTGTAAAAATTAGCTTACTGCTAATTATTGTTGTTTCAGATGTTGCCAGAGAAAGAAATAGGCTCTTCAGGGAATAAATGAGGGGAACTGAGGAGAAAATTCAGCCCAGGGTAACCTCTCCAGCACTCTAGATTGTATTGAAGCCATGTAAGACACCTTTAACTGTGTCAGAACACAGGTATCATGAACAAAGCACCTGCCATTACTGAATTGATTGGAAATGACAGTTCTGACAAGTCAATAGTTCAACTATGGGCCAAACAACAGAAAATTATGTGGATTCTAACAATATCAAAGCCATTTTTGTAACATGTTCCTTTTTTAACCCATAATTCCAAGCCCAAATGAATGTTCAAAACAACAAATTGACTTCAGACACTTGTCTAAATAAATCTGGTGGCAGCTGGAAACTTGCTTTATTGCCTGGACTTCCATTTCCTCTGATGTTTAGAAAGAAAATGCCAGTGCTTCACCTGCCCATTGCCTTCTGCCAGCTGCAGAGCGCGAAACCCACATCTGGAGCTCAGAGAAACAACACAGACTACTTCTAATGAAATTATTTGTCTGATTTTTTTGTGCCAAAGTCAGGACTGGGGCTAGAAACAGAGTCACAGCATGAAGATGCTGTCTGAAGCCCTGTCGATAGTGCTTCTCCCCAGCTAGAAGTAGGAGGCAACATTGTGGGGTGTGAACACAGGATGGTCCGTCAAAGAGAAGCAGCCAACATTGCATTTTCCATTGCACTTAGATAACCCCTGGTCATGCCGAAGTCTCTTCTTTAAGGATATTCTAGAAGTAACTGCTGGCAGTCTGAATTAAGGGTCTGTCAACTTACATATAAAGAAAACAAAACAAAACAAAAGAGGAATGGTTCCCAAAATGCCTCCAGCAGGTTCCAGTTGCAATTGTTTTTGGAGCTGGTCCCGCCTACACCCAGCTCAGGAGGCATCTCTTCTTCTGCCGGCCAAGGCATAGACCTCTGGCATCTGCTGCATGAGAGGGTGAGGGGTGGGAGTGCACAGGGCACACGCATGGAGATGGGAAGGTGTCCCAGCTATGGGTAGTAGTCCACCCTAAAGACCACTCGTGCAGCTGATTTCTCTGCCTTCATTAGCACACACTGGCACTAATGCAAAATTAGTTTTAGCATTAGAAGTCATAACTGCAAATACCGTTTTTGCTGTACTACACATCTTTTGACGAGGTTCGACGCCCATGGGCAGCTGAAGTCTATCAAGAGGAGTGACAAATGCTGACTCAGCAGTGGGGAATCTCCACAGACATCCCGAATGCCCCAAAGAAGTGCAATTTTAAACAAGCTTCGCGGCCAAACAGTCCTCCGCACACACGGGGACAAAGGCCGAGGTACTCCAGGAGGACGGTGCCCTCTAGAGCATTTGGGCTGAAATAGGTGTTCACTGGCCGTGTTCACACTCAGTGTGTGACTGAAGTTAAAAAGTCATTTACCTGGTGGAAAATGTATCTGGGGCTTCTGCACATCAGTCACATCGTGCTGCCACACCAGCTCGTTTTGGGGCTTGCTTATCGGCATTGGGCTTGGTACCAGCGGAGTTGATGGTCTCTGCTGACACGGCGGCCGGGTGCGGATCTTTGACTCCTCAGTTGGCTCGATGGAGTTGAAGCAGGAATTGCATCCAGCCCACGAAAATCTGACAGAGAGCAGTCAAGGGGCCTGGCTTGTCAGCTCCCTGCAAGGTCACCCAACGCCCCCACCACCTTTTGCAGCTGAGAAAGTGGCTGTTAAGTATTTCCCCCTCCACAGAGGATTTTGTACATCAGTTCTGCTGTGTCAGTTGATCATTAAGAGCATCTTGGAAAGGGTCCAGCTGGCTGTTCAGCACGGGCTTTATTTAGCCCTTGGTCTGTAGCCATACGCATGTATATGACATGGCAAAATGAGAGCTCTGCTTTCAGAGAGCACGTGGGCTTTGGTCTGTGGACTTTGCTCCAGCACCTTCTCCAAACACCACGGTCTCAAAAGCCCTCATACCCAGGGAACGGCAGCCAGGCATTGACAGCTAGATCTGTCCTACGTGCTTGCCATGAATCCATTTTTTTATTTAAAACCTTTAGCTTCTGTATCCCTGTCAGTGCTGTAGAGGGATAGCTTTTTTCTTGTAAATAGTCCAGTGTGGATCTGTTTAAAGGTTCCATAAAAGAACTACAACCATTTTAACTTGGCTGTGCTTTAACAATAGATACTCACCTGAAGATATTCTCTGTCCAGAGGATTAAATTATGTATTTTCCACAGCACAAGGTTTCTTCACTGTGGCCATAAAGCCCTCTAGTCAGCATTACTCATCACCAGTTTTGTGTTTCTGCCTTGAGTATCAACTCCACTATCTAAATCTCTTTTCATCAAAAGATTTCTTATTTCTACAGACTTTTGCTGTCATGCCTACCACATTTCCTGGCGCAAAAACAGCCCATAAGTGTGCCCTCTTTGCAAGCGTTCTCCCCTCACCTTGAGGAGCCCTGACCACACAAGCATCCTTCCTTGGCTCCCCAGCCATTTGCAGCAGCGAATGTCCCCAGGACTCAGTCCTACTCCCCAGTGGCTGCCTGCGTTGCCTGTTGGCGAGGATGTGGGCAGGCTGTGTCAGGATTGGCAATGATCCCCAAGGTGTACAGCAGAAGATGTACATTCTATGGTTCACTATATGCTGCATTCATCTGACAGCCTGCTACTGGCTTCTTCATCCATAGTTACTGATGCACACATACCTGATGGAGACTTCCACACTCACCAAGGACTTTGTCCCAGTTCTCTCTGAAGCAAGTGCTATGGATTATACATTACAGCACTGTGACATATATGGTGGAGTGTACTTCGTAGATGACATATGGACACTGCACATCTTTAAAAGATTTAGGCAGCTGATCATGCCTCTTGAAGGATCGGGGCAGCATCTCAGCTTAAAGATGACAAATGCTTGCACATTAACCATTTGAATTAGACAAAGGAGTCCTGTTTCATGACAGAGCAGAAAGAATGAACAGATGAACCTCCAGGACATGGAGGTAAGTCTATCAGTAACTCCAACATGGATATGTAAGATCGCTTCAACAGCACCTGCACTGCATTTATCACTATTAAAAGATAATGGTAACAAAGTCACTAAAAAGTGGGTCCACATCTCTAACAGCCTGGTTCAGCTCCCGAAACCGAAGAGGTTTGACAGATCTCAGCATCCCTGGCCAGTGGCCGCTGTTGGTGGCCAACATCCACGAGGTGGAGCTCCAAACGTTACGATGAGCCCTGTCAGGTCACACCATCTTGCACCTTACGCGCGGTTTTTTTCCCTCTTCCCTGATGCAAAACTGCGGAGCTGTGGCAGGGTAGTCCATTTTTTATTGAAGGACCGCCTCTTTCAAAAGTAGGCTCGAGGGTTTTCTTTTCCACCTGTTTCTCTGACTTCACCTAATACCGGTTTGCTCTCTTGCTCAATCACAGAACCTCTTAGCTATAAAATACAAAACCAAGTGTCTTCTTAGAAAACGGGGCATAGTTGTGAACAAACAGTATTAGGTCAGCTTCACTTTCCTCTCATGCTGAAAGCTCCAGAAGGCAGAGATTATCAGTAAATTCAGATGGTAGATAATGAGTTAATGGTAATTGACATAGGCAGAACCATGTTCAAGAATTTCAAGTGTTTCACTGAAAATTTTTAAGTAGTTTCACCTAGCCAATTTCTGTAATTGTGGCAGGAATGTCAATGTCTTTCCTGCAGCCCTGGCATAAACAGGTCACGGTAACTTTAGAGGCTTGGACACAGAAGGACTAATTAGGGTGATCTTACCCACCTTTACAAGGGACAGCATGTTCAGGTGGGTTTTGTTTGTTTTTCTCATGAGGCTGAGAGCAGCAGAGCTGATGTCACATCAGGCATGCCAGAAAGTTATCTTTCCTACCGCCAATTGCTGAAAAGTTCCAATGTTTCCGTGGGCAACATTAGGTGTGCTCTCTGTCCGCACCTAACCTTGGGGACTCTCCTCATGAGCAGGCAGCAGATGTGCCAGGTCTGTTTCATCAGTGCCTGCCGGGCCTTGCGGGTGGGCTCGGAGCCAGCCCCTGGCCCCTCAGCATCTCTTCGGAGAGGGAACTGGGTCTGCACCCACATGCTGAGCCCAGATCCTGGTGGGTTTAGGGTCAGAAGCCGCCAGCCCCGGCGGACTCTGCCACAAATGTTGGCATTTTGGTGCCGTTGCATTGCTCAGTCAAACACTACTGAGCCAAGACCCTCAACTCTTAGCGCATTGCTTTTCCTGGCAACTATAATTAGTATCACACAAAATAAGAGTCAGTTTGACTAGAGGTCCTTTGAAACCTGGTGGGTAACCACCATCCTGCTCAGCTCCATCGCCCCTCACATACCCACAGGGAAAACAGGCGGTTTGAAGGAAGCCCCTTGCATGCTGCTGGGCTGTGGATGCGGGACGCTCGGTGCCAGCCCGGCACCCTGGGGTGTGGGCCGGGACCCACTCACCCCGGGGGTGCAGCCGGAGCAAGACCCCTGCTTCTTGCGACAGCCCCGTGCACTGGTGTACGCCCCACCAGACATACCGAAATTCCTCTGCTGCTGTTGGGACGGAGATGGTGATTTTCCTATCGTTTTTTATGGGTGACTCCTTCAGCTGGAACAGCGGCTGTGTATCTGTCACCTGGCTTTGACCTCCTGTTATGGGAGCAGTGACTCACTGCAGGAAAGCGATGCGGTAACGCGTGAGGCCGCAGCGTCACTGGCAGGGTAACGTCCCCATCAGGGCTCGTCAATTAGGGTGCTAAATTGGCTTCCATTTCCAACTCCTGAAAAACACTGCAATTTATTTCAGCCTGTGCAGGAGGGCATGTTTTGCCCTCTGGAGAAGACGCGCTGCCTCTCGTGCCCTGGCACCTCGTCCTACCTGATGACCTCAGCTCCTCAGCTGGTGTTTCAGCTCTGACTCAAGCCCTGACGGCCCCGCTGGATGCTATTTTGCCCTGACCCCCCTCATCACTCATGGCAGACCTTTGGCACCTCTCATGCCTGATCCCAGGCGCTGTGCTCTCAGGGTTGGTTTCTGGCCAGGGAGTGATAACTCACACCCTGACGGCTCCTGC
>NW_010543394.1:8500-9907 GCF_000687285.1 Phaethon lepturus
CCTTCCAGCTAGCCCCCTCCTCGGGGGCTGATTCACTCCTGCTGGAGCCTAGCTTTTGGTGCACCGAGGTCCTGCCGGACCCTGGCTTGATGTGTTTGGCAGGAGGTGTTCAGGCAGCTTTGCAGTGCAAGCTCACCCCATTACAGGTGTGGGATGAGGTGGAGCATTTGGGGAAGGGAAGCACCAGAGACTTGCGCCTCCAACCTCCCAGAGCTGCTCAGAGCATGACTACAAAACTAAGGAAGGGCTGAAAAAGCCTCCACCAAAAGCGAAAATAAAGTCAGCTAGAGGGGACGTTGGAGAAGGAAGGCAAAAAACTAAAGGTGTGGTCGTAAGAGATACTCACATCCCTCACGCCTGTACTTGTATCCTACATCTCACAAGGTATATACCTTGAGATTGAGACAGGTGAAATATTTTCTAAGTAAGAAGTTACACTATCTGTTTACACCTGAAAAAATATTTCTTGAATTTCAGTAGCGGTCAGTGATGTTTAAGCAATGGTGCTGAAAAGCTGCCTCTGGCTGCCATGACCAAATTCTATAGCATCTTCCCCTCCTGTAGTCATACCTGTACCCGTACCCCTACACATACCCGCAATGTGGATGAGAGCAGGCTGGCAGGCAGGGCACGTCTTAGCAAGGGAAACAGCTCCTTTCCCCATGTGCAGATTGAAGTCAGGGTTAAAATGCCTCTAAGACCCACAGCAGCAACAGAGGCTTAATCCCCATGAACACAATTAAAGTGCGTTTGGACGAGGCGGGCAGCACGCTCCCTAAGCGGGGCAGGACAGAATAAGGGTTTTTTCCCCATCCCAGGCACACACGACTGCTTTGTACCTTGGGCTGGACGGAGCAGATCCCTCCACGAGCCGATTCACCTGCAAAATGGCAATATTTGGAGCTGCCCCCACTGCCAGGCTCTCAGGAGGCAGGGAGGGACAAGAAGTTGGCGGGTTGAATGGGGGCATTTTCCTTCCTCACAGCTGAAGACACACGTTGGTGGGTTTTAGTTCAAGTTTTGGTGTCCCAGCCCCAGGATTGAGGGGAGGAGGGCAGTGCTGACTTGACCGCTCGCTGCTGGATTGCTGACCTGCCCCAAAGGCTGTTCATGCCTTTTACTCAGGAAGCATGCACCTTAAATGCATCTATTTATTTATTTATGTGTGTTCTAATACAAACAGCTTCATGAATTGTGTTTTCCCTGCAGGTCAGGGTCCCTGTTTTCAAGCCCAGGGGAGCAGCTGAGCCCCCATCGGCAGCTGACGGGGCTGGGTGAAGGACTTCGTCCCACCCGCAAGAGCCTCGTCCCGGGGACAGGCAGCACCGCGGCGGTGTGCTCCGGGTCTGCCTGGCAAAGAGACGGGCAGCGGCTCTGTCCCCGAGGACTGACCCGAGCCCCCGGCTG
>NW_010543394.1:10065-10321 GCF_000687285.1 Phaethon lepturus
TTCCCCCCTCCCAGCCTTTGGCCCGGCTGCCATGAGAAGCACGTCGGGAACAGCAGCAGTTCCTGGCTTTGAGCCGAAATACGGAGCAGGGGGTGGTCAGCTCTTCGGGGAGTACTCGAGTTCTGCTCTGACGTCACTTGTGTCTTGCGAGGAGGATTCGTGCTCTGCTCTGGGAACTTCTCAGTGCCAAGTCCCAGAGCTTCTGACCAGCCTCGGACACCTCCCTCCAGACCAGGCTTTGCTCCCCGGCGGCAGG
>NW_010543394.1:10337-10758 GCF_000687285.1 Phaethon lepturus
TCCATGACTTTCTGTTTGGTGTAATGATCTTGAGACATCCAACCTCTCTGCTCTGATCCTCCTCCCATCTCTAATTTGACACTGTGTCTTTGCCTCAGGAGCCAGTTGATGGAGGGTAAACTGCTGAGCATTTCAACCTGTGAATTCCTAGGATCCAGCCCTAATTTGTCCAATTTATAACTACCTTGTTTTCATGAGGATTTCTCCTCCTACCAGCTAGCTAGCTAAGAACAAAACAAATCATTACTTTTCCTTACTTCATTACTTTCCAGACTTCAGAGTGGCACGGACCTCTGGAAGAAGGTGTTTTTTCCTGGCCTGGCCTTTTTCAAGGATAGTCAGGGCATGTCATTGCTGAGCTCCAGCGTAAAGGAGAGCTGCCGCAAACAGCAGTATTACCTCTCAAATTCTTAAGACCTTG
>NW_010543394.1:10898-15652 GCF_000687285.1 Phaethon lepturus
TCTTAAGACCTGGGTCTTGCTAGGGAAACAAAATCTCATGCATTTTGTATGCAACAGCAACTATCAATTTTCTGTTTCTTTTGTTCCTGGTTGTTTGTGGTTGTGCTTAACAGCAACGTTTATATATAAAGATATATGTATATGTTTTAATATATATATATAAGTCTGTGTATAGAAAACTTCCATAAACTTCTAATTCTCCTATACTTATGAACTGCTTTTTTCTATACCAAGATGAAGTTTTGAGAAAATAATCTAGTAATAGTTGAAGAAATCATCTGTTTAGGAAGAAGATGTTACAGGGCAGAGGTAAAAAAGTTATTAGTACTGTCTTCATACCTGCCATATTAGTCAGTAAAACAGAAGTTTTGATCCAATAAAAGTATGTTAATACGTGCAAGGGCAAAATTGTTTCCCACTCAGAAAATCCCTCTCAACGGATGAGCGCATTTTCTAGGTAACATATACACACAGTAGTTCATTCATACCCTGATACCCAAAGTTTTCCTCTCTCTCATGCAAATAAGGTTTCATTTCAACTGCAGCCTGATCAGTTAAAGCATTTGAAAGCTTAGCACAAACACAGCCAACTAATTGCAAATAAATATGGACTTATGGTATTGATTCAAATGTACTTTCACCCTTTCTTTTGCAGTAATGCTAAGAAAAAAAAGTCCCCGAGTCTCTATCCTGCAAGTTTTATACCAATTTTACCGTTATGTGACAAGGGATCTTTAAATAACATGTTTTTAGGAATGGGGCACCACAGTCCAAGGAAACGGGAAAAATGTTTCAGCTGGCAGGAGACTTGTTGGCTATAGAAGAATATGGAAGGATCGAATAAATCATGGTATTTATGCACCTAAGGAAGTCAGGAGGAACACTTCAAGCAGCTAATGACAAGGTGGCAGTCATCCTCATGGCAAGGTCATGCTTTAATTAGAAACAAAGCATATGTTCTTGAAGAGCCGAAGGGAAACGTGCAATGCTACAGAGCAGTTCGTTCCAAAGGTCACAAGGCGATAATAATTTTTCAATTATTTGCAGTAATATTGTTTTTTTCTCTGCTTAACTGATGACAAAATCGAGACTACTATTGAACTTGTATGCTGTAATTATTACATCAACAGATAAGATGATTCGGTAAATAAAAAGAGCAAGAGGTTTTCATGTTATTAGTACTTTATCATTGACTATTTCAAGCTTTTATCAAGTAGTGGTAATCAACCTTTATTTGCTTAATAAATTCTTATCCCAAAGTGTTGAATTTATCAAAATTACCTTCTCAGTAAAGGGTGTAATTTTCTGGTGGTAAAATAAAGAATGTTCTCAATCCTGGTAATTGTCCAATTATTTTGCACAATTTTTATGTTTTAACAAGCTCAGTGAGTTTCAAGGCAGCCTGAGCACTCTGCATGGTTTGTAAGCATGCTAAATAGGAAAGCACCTGGCAGACTTTTAATTATACACAGTCTTCTTGCTAACTAGGAAAATAAGACCTGACTGCGTTATTTCTTGCTGAGTGTGAAACAGATATCACATTTCCACACACCAGAACGCAAAACAAACGTTATTAAATTCACTTTCCGCTCTAAAAAACATGTTATTTATTAGTGCCTACCAGAGTACAAAATGAAGCCCAGTGAAAAGAGCCCTGCATAGTTCAGTGGGGACAGCTACCACCAAAAAAAGTCATGAAGAATGTAGCCACATAATTAAACACATCAGCATTCTTAATACTGGTGACCAATATTCAAATATCCTTTAAGAAGTAAAAATTGTTGTGAATTTGCTTTAAATGAAAAACAGTCTGTCTCCGGAACTGTGGGGAGCTGATCAGCAGCTAAATTGTCTACAAGAAAGGCAAGGAGATATGGACTCTGGTTTTGAACAGACAAACTGGAGAAGATTCTGTGATAGGAGAAGGGGTGATGGGTTTAAACTGAAAGAGGGAAGATGCAGACGAGATCTAAGGAAGACACTTTTCACGAGAAGGGTGGGGAAGCCCTGTCCCAGGCTGCCCAGAGAGGTGGTGGGTGCCCCGTCCCTGGGAACCCCCCAGGCCAGGCTGGACGGGGCTCTGGGCAACCTGCTCTGGTTGGGGATGTCCCTGCTCACGGCCGGGGGCTGGGCTGGGTGGCCTGGAGAGGTCCCTCCAGCCCAAACTGGTCTGTGGTTCTACCTTCAGAGGCACAAATCTGATGATTCTGGGTGCAGTGTTAAAACTGGACGTGTGGTGCCACTGACATGCCGTGTGTGTGTGTAACCACAAACACATGCTCTGCTGCTGAGACAGCGGCCCCGGGGAGGCTGGTGTCCCCAGAGCCAGAGGAAGAGGACTTGTCCCTTGCTCACAGCGAGGTCGCTCCCACCAGACGAGCTGCCAGCAGCAGCGGATGAGAAAGGAAAGGGCTGGTTACCGCGCTGCGACGCGCAAGGCGACACGTCACACCAGCAGCACCAGCGAACGCTTCACAAAACCTGAGCTATGAGCATTGGGATGTGCACGTGCAGGGACAAAACCTTCCTGCATTCGTCTGCACCCGCAGTCACACTTCTACCCTTTCTCCACTCCCACCCCAGGTTTTTTTGCACCGTTACCTGGAACGGCAAGGAAGACATGCAAGGGTCTGCAGCTGGACATGCTAAAAAATGAACAGCCACCCAAAAACCACATTGTCCTCCGCTCCTGGGCTTCTGTGAAAATATTACCTCTGCAGTAAGAAACAATACACTGCACCAGATAATTGTACCAGATGATTTTTGTCACTGGAAAGACTAGGTGAATCTTAGCACAGAAGTAAAACACAGATTATGCACGGTGCTTTGTGCCACCGGTAATTTAGATGGCCAAAAATCCCCAAGCAGTGAGAAAAAAGTATTGTCTGACAATATTATTGGTTTTCTTATTTTGAAAGAATCATCAAATAAACACTAGAGGGCAAGGTTGAAGGAGAGCAAAAAAACAACCAGATTTGGACTGCAGTGAAATACTTGACAGACTAATGAAATTTCCTTCCAGCAAATTAATGTAAATTTGGCTTGGAAGGAACACTCTCATTTTAAAGTTGGCTGAAAGACCGTAAACAAGATTATGAGTGACCATATAGCAAACTGGGGAGGGTTTGTTAATACGATGGCAAAGGGATAGATGTCAGGGCTCATTCTATTTAACATCCCCATTAATGATCCAGAAGAAGAAACAAGCAGCGTGTAATGAGATTTGATACTTGGGAGGATTAGTTAGCACTGGTGAGAGCTGCAAATTAAAGCAAAGCAACAGACACCAGAATCACAGGCAGAAAACAACAAAAGGCACAAAGCACACGGGTGGAAAACAAATTTAATAAAGAGAGACCTGAGGAAATTGCAGCCAGAGGAAACATCGCTTCAGTAAGAGGAAACCTTGGAAGCAGTAACATGGGAAGCGGCTTCAGCAGGTGAGTTATCATGCACCAGGCTGTGCCGCGACGGTGTGCAGCGAAAGCCAGGGACGCTGAAGGCTTTCCAAATGATTTAGGGCACAGCGTAGACGGAAATTCCAACGTCTGAGAATGTAAGAGCAATCTGACCAAATTCCAGTGAAGGCAAAAACCTATGAAATCATGCATAGTTAGCAAGATGGCAATGATGCGACATTAATAATCTGCTTGGAAAAAAATCAACCTTACACAAATAAGGTTGCTAATTCATTTGGGCTCAGTAAGGCAGAGTGACAGCATGGAAAGAATACTTCTAAGCAGTTAAAGGTGGTTACAGGCTCTGGTCATATAGCTCAAGTATTGCAAGAGGCACAGTGAATGCCTTCAGCTGCCCTGGAGGCAGACTGGGTGAGATGCTTTCCATTAGCCTGCACACACTGAATCCCCCGGAAAACCTGAATCCTCTAGAGAACCTACAAAGGGACCAGACCCCTGTAACATGGGTGCCGTTCTTCAGCTTGTCCGACGCCTTCTTTTGCAGGGTCAGACCTCACCTATTTGCAGACGATGGCATCCCTCAAGGCAGCCTCGTGCATGGCACGCTGGTTTTCACAGGCACATGGCTAGCACAGACAGCAGCAGGGCTTTGACGAGCAGTAAGAGGAAGGGCATTTGGGATACAAAACCTCATGGGCAATTGCTGGTTCACTGTTTGAGCTGCAGCCAGAATTAGGTGTTGTTTTCCCATTTTATTAGCACTACCCGCTTGTTAAAAATTTTAGAAGAATTCCTGGACAAATTCAGTAACTTCCTCCTGACAGCACTGTCAGATAATTTAGGTGTATTACAAATCCATTTCCAGTACACCCACCTTTACCTACCCTGCTCTGAATTTCAGCAGGGCCATAGCAGTACAGCAGCATGAAGGGAGCATCTCTCCATGTACCCCACGTGTCTACGCAGCTGCAACAAGATTTTAAAGTTCTTAAAAAGTGAGGAAAGAAAGGAGAAATCCCACAGGGTATTTTTTTTATCTCAGCAGAGCCACGCAGAATCGAAATTGAAGCCTGTAAGGAGTAACACTTTCAAGTTCACATGAAAAAATAAGGTACTGCAAAGAGTTAATTCCTCCACATAATACAGGCAAGGAGGGATCCTCTGGTGCTATTGGTTATTTGTAATGTCAGAAACACATGTCTGACAGTCGGCTGTCCCAAGCCTTGGGACCCACTGGGAAGCTCAGGAGTGATACTGGAGAGGAGACCAACCCTCTCCCAGGCTGTCGGGCTGAGCCCCATCAGCAGGCAGACACACCGCAGCAGAAACCCCTAC
>NW_010543394.1:15683-20496 GCF_000687285.1 Phaethon lepturus
TGCGCCCCCACCGCAGCCGAAACCCATGACGCCCAGCAGACCCAGCGGCTGCTCACGCACCCCTCCGCTCCCCGGCCCAGTCTCCCCACCTTGCCTTCCAGCGGGAGCGGGGTGCTTGCTGCCTGGGACAGCACACGTCGGCCCTGCAGCCGCGGCAGGAGGGGAGCTGCCGCCCGCCTCGTGACAGTTGTAGGGAGGCTCCTGGGTCTTCTCCAGCTTTGCTGCGGGGTCTAGGACTCTGTGCAAGCCAGGTCCTCACGGTCACCTAGCTGCAGGCAAAACCACGGTGAGCACGGTGCTACCATCTTCTTCCCCTCTTTAATCTCTCTGCAGGATATGCTGGAATCCCTTTGTCCACAGTAGCTGCTGCACAGTGTTGGCAAGAAGTGCTTCCTACAGCTCCTCGGAAACTTTAGCTGCTCCCTCGTGTCCTTTTTCAGATGATTCCCAGGTTGCCAGAAGGGTCTCAGGTAGACCTGCCGGCGGCAGAAGCTGCCCTGCCCACCCGAAACTGCTGACCCTGCAAGGCAGACCCTGCCCTAGCAGAGGAGCAGCCAAGGCAGCGAGGCTCTCTCTGTGTCTGGACACGGGTGGGATACGTGTTTCTGGGCCTGTCCAGAGCAAGCAGAGCTGTGTGGAGGAAGGTGCTGAGAGGCATCCAGGGCACAGGACTCTGGAAGCTGGCAGCACCCTGCGAAGCTTGCCGTCTTTTCTGTTCACAGCAGAAGCAAGCAAGCCATTCTTGCCAAGAAAAGTTCCTGAGGCTGATTGTGACTGTTTAGAAAATGAAAACATTTTCTTTGCATGTGAAGGATCACGACAGGAGCACCAAATACGGATGCCATCATGGCAGGCATGGTCTTTGCCGCTCCAAGTCGTAAAGAACAGCTGTTGGGTCACGGGACAGAGACGAGGAGTTGTGATTATTGCAATTACTGCTAGGCTGGCTGGATCTATATGCACAGAGAAGTCTCTGCCAAAGCATCCCACTGTTGTCGGATAACCACATCCTGCCTTCATCCTTCATCTCGCTGCATCCTGCTCCGACTCCGTCCTGCTCGGAGTAGGGACTGTCCTCCACTGCCTATCTGCTGGCTGTCTCACGCAGCAGAGCTTCAACTTGGTCAGGCTATGTTTGTCTTGATGAAGCCAGAGAACTATTAAGCACAGAAAAGCACTGCTGTGGCTTCACATATTACCGAAGCCTAAAAATATCATAAATAACATTTTAATCTGGCTGAGGGGCTTCCAAGCAACCCATTTGTCAGCGGTAGTAGTTAGGGCATGCCAAGAATAACCCCAAATCGGAAGGGTTTTGAACAGCAGTCACACAGATGGCACAGCAAGCTACCAAACACACGATGCGTCTGAAGATGACTCAGCCTTCCCCTCTTTCAGGGTAAACAAAAGGTGATCTTGCCTCTCCTGTGTTACTTTTCCGGTTAGCTGAAGTGCTAGTGCTCATCTTTCTCCTGGCCATCTGTAGGCTGGAAAAAATTAAAACCCAGGACAGCTGGTGGAACAAGGCAGCTCTGGCACCCTGCTCTCCAGTTGCCATCAATGAACAAGCACGAAACATCGTCACTGAAGGAAAACTAATGCTACCCAAGAGAGGAGTTAGCAATGCTTATCTTTGTAAGGTTTATATTGTCTTACATAGACATACCTGCATCCTTCTATGCGTATGTTATCAATAATTCTAGAGAAGAATTATTCAGCCTGGGTAGTTCTGTTTCACATCTCACAGCTCGTGGCTAGTTTACAGCTTTCTAGTCCTGAGGATGCCCTTATTTCAGGTTGGTTACAGTCTGGAGTCCGCTTCGGTTCCTACGAGGGAACCAGTAAATTCCCACATGTTAAGGGACCTGCAAGGCTTCCACACAATGTGTAGCTCCTATTGACAGTAATGGGAATTAAGTCCATGAGATTCTGGATTTTGTCATTAATGTCACTGCACCAAAAATGTACTGAAATCCAAAAGACAATGTTTCTGTTTAAACGTAAAAGAGATGAGAAACGTTTGGACTGCTAGAATGTCTTGGTGAAAACATATACCAGGAAAACAAGTGCTTTTCTGCCATGATCTGTTCTGTTGGGAGGCTCAGTATAAACTACACTGACAGGATCACAGTTTCATTGATAATAAGTGCGCTTGGACAAGCCATACCAGAAAACACTGACCAGCACAGATGAAATCTCAGCTGTTTTATGATCGTAGATAAGTGGAGATCAACTGAGAGAAATGACTTTTTATTTGGGCGTTTTGGCAGGAGACTTTAGGCTGGGCAGGGCTGGGCTGCACCCGGATGAAATACCAGCCTGACGCTGGCAACACTGCAAGAATCACTCTGGGTTTCACTGGTTATTCAAGGCTTCCCATGTAAGAGAAAAGGGTGCATTTTTGCTAAGTTCTAGTGCTTTGTGTGCTCAGTTCCACACACAGGCAGCCTCTCATGGAAAATCACCTTCACCCGTTCACTGAGGGTTGAGGGCAAGCAGGATGCCTCCCTGAAGAAAGAAGGTTGTTCTTCTTTAAATTTATAAAGCCTAACAGGTTGTTAACACGTGTTCGTGATCCGGTCCTTCAAACAGACTGAGTGACAGCCACGCTGCCCGATGAAAACGAAGAACACGAGCAGATCAGCTCCACTCGTGACGCAGGAAAGGGCGAGCGGATCGGGCCCCGCGAGCAGGCAGGGCGAGCTCGACATCAGCCTCTTTCACGTGCGAGGTGCAATGCAGCAGACGAAATCTCTTCCTCTTCCACTGTTACGTCCACCCACACAAAGAAATTAATGGTGTAACTCTGCACACAGCAGGTGCAGGTAAATCGAAGACGCTTTCCGGCTGAGCCTCGGATTTGTGCTAATGGCAGATGATTGCGCCCAATAAATAAAATTACAATAATCCCCTAGCTGCACTTCGCAATCCATGCAGGGATATTTTGTTCAAGAGAGATGCAATACGGGCTGGGGCTCAAAAAAAATCCTAAGGGATTTAGGTCTCAGATGGCATTGAAATGTAAAGGAAGTTCTGGGCCCTTACTTCCTTCTGTTTCTTTTTAAAGTTTCATCGATGACACACTCCTCCGTGCATTCTTGCACACCTTTGCAAGAACAATGTGTGGTGGTCACGCTTCGGATGGGTGTGCGTGGGGCTTTTGCACAGGGCGACAAGCTGAGCTGACACAACTGCCATTAGCTTTGCTGAGAAAAGTAAACACTGAGCATCTCTAAAGGTAAGCACATGTTGATGAATGTTCCTACAAATGGATAATGGCTGAGATTCTCAGTTACTGTAAAATTACAGGGCTGAAGTCAAGGAACTGACCTGATTAACACAAACTGCAGAGCTGATGAACCTTGAATATCTGGAAATGATGGGCTCTGTATTTTATAATTAGAATTCTGGAAGGAAAAGGAGACATGAGAGATCAAGAAAGCAAAGAATTTTGTTACAAAACAAACCATATCTGACTCATCAGCATGAGCAGCAGAAAGATCTTTAAAACTCGTCCTTTGAAGCCAGGGTAATGCAACTGAGAACTGCTTGAACAAAGAGAATGGAAAAGCATACAATTCACTCTTTCTTGTCTCGGTCTCTTTCCAATCTGTCATCTCTTTTTTTTTTCTCCTCCTTTCCACTGCTATGGAACAACACCCAACTCAAGATGTTTTCAGCTAGTTTCATTTCTGAGGTATATGAGAACATTTGGAGTGAGCCTATAAGGACAGTGGAGTTATTAAAAATTTATGTCAAAGTAAGTAACAGTGCATCTGTCTTCAGACTGTTCTTCAATCCCGATGCATTTGTACAGCACCATAATGTAAAACTAAAATAATTATTATCATAAGCTAGATATATCTAGCTTCTTGTTAAATGGATAGCATTCTCTGAACTTCATAAGAAGACTAAGGTCACACAGGTTCGAATGTCCAAACATCTGAAATACTTGGTAAGAACATGAAGTTAACCTGTATGAAGTAAAGTCTCCAAATGTAGAGGGCTGGCCTGGGGCTCTGCAAGTGTTGTTTCCCTGATAATGAAGGGCTTGCATGCGTTTCCCTGAGGGAAAGTGATTCACCACTTGAGAGGTGAGGTTGAGACCCAGTACACTGCAATGTAAGCAACTCACGAAACTCACTTGCACACTGTGGAAATGCAGGCATGACTCACGACACTTAATATGGACTTGCAAGCAGACATTTGCAATAACTATGCAGAACGTTAACATCGCTTCCTCTTACTCGGTGCCGCGGTACCCTGGGGGAGCAACGCTTTCACATTCAGCCAAGCGCTCACTCAGGTGCTTGATCCCATACATACACTTGAACAGGACAGGAGAGCGATGGAAGCAAGCAGGTAAGATGAAGCACACCGTTCAATGGTTTTACATCACTTGCAGCATGTGCTCAAATGACTCGCTAGACTGAAGAATACCTATTGTTTTCTGATTTGGTTTTCCTCAGGCCTGGGGACACAGGGTCTTTATGGAGATCCTTGAAAATCTTCTGTAGCAACCACTGCCCTGGAGAGCCCCATGGTCTGAATAGATGCTCAACAGCTTCAGCCTAGCTTTTCAAAAGCACTGAGAAGCTGCACCAGCTGTGCTCAGCAGGGCTCAGCACCAGACTGAGGAGAAATAGACAGGACAACATTCATGCTGTCTAACTTCAGACAGGTAAATTCAGCGCCTGAATTAGGTGCCCGATTCTGAAGTGAGCTGCTACCTACCAGTGAGGCAGCCTCCTCTACAAGGTGGTTCAGAAAAACCTCTGAATTCTACAGATCACAGAATCATTAAGGTTGGAAA
>NW_010543395.1:0-1015 GCF_000687285.1 Phaethon lepturus
CCCCCGTTCTGCCCGCCCGCTCCGCCCGGCCAGCAGGCTCCTGCCCGCGGCCCACGCGGACTGAGGCCGCAGGCCCCGAGCGCAGCTCGCTCTTCAGGCCGGCTGTTGCTCGGGCGGGAGCTGCAAAGGAAAGCCTTCCACGCCGAACGATCGCAGCCATCCCGAGTTTTAATCGGTCCCCGTCTGGGCAGAATGCAGCAAATGAAATGTGCCTTCACCGTATTATACGCCACCAGTGAGGAAGAACTGAGCAGCTTTTCTTCACTGCTTCAACCACCCCAAGCCACAAGCAGGCCTTTCATACTTCCTAATCCCGGCCCCCAAGTTTTGTGCGGTTCTCACATAATACCTTACAGCCCGGAGCAAGGCCTTTAGTTTCTAACACCCCTTTTCAGAGACATGTCATTTCTAACATCAAGCTAATCTATATGTTGCCATGGCATCACCCTTTATCTGCCTTTACATCTTATGAACTGCATGGATTTACCACATTATTTTTACCTGAAAGACAGAAAATGGTGGTTTTATTGCCATACAATCAGATTACTGCTGCTAGTTTCTCTATGCCTTTTTACCATACTTCAATCAAAAGGGATCAGTTTCTTTATACTCTGCCCTTGATTTACATTACATCTGTAAAGACCTAGTCTGGGTTGTAATCCCCTTATTAACTATGACCAGGGTTGATTTGCCTAAAAATAAAAGCAAATTGTGTCAGACCTTTTCACTTTGTTTTTGATTCGGAACTACAAAATGGATTACTAAAGAAATCTTCAGAGTTCACACGGCTGGTATAGTACTGAATTTAAAATGAGAATTAAACAAGTTAAACATGGGAGCTGTGTCAACGGTTTACATTTTCCATCATGGGAGAAAGGCTGAACTGCGTTTGTCTTTGTGTTCTCTGGCTTTAAAGAGACAATGAAGCCACAGGAGTTTTTCCAAGCTCTTCTAACACTGTCCATTTGCCATCCTCCCTTCCTCTGTCTTTCATGCAACTCCCCCCCAAAACCTC
>NW_010543395.1:1046-5554 GCF_000687285.1 Phaethon lepturus
CCCCCCCCGCCCCCCAAAAAACCCCAAACAACCGTTCCCCTCACCCAAGACAACACTGTTCTGGTTAAAAGTCTATGTTCTGTGGCACTGCATATTTTAATCAAAATATTTCAGGCAGTTTAACATTCCGATTTAAGTTTCCACAACGCCTCACAAAGAATGAGCTCATAAGCAAATCCATGTAGATGTATGATAAATGACCAGAAAAACAGGTTTCTTTATGTCAGCAGCCAAGGCAGGCAGACATTAGGCACACATGAATAACATTTTAATCACTATTTTTTTTCTCAGAAGAACACTTTCTTCTCATTTGCAACATGCAATTTCAAGTACTGCAGGTTGCATGACACATGAAGCCCAAATCCTCAAAAAAAACCCCAAACTAAAACCACCAAACCAGAAAACAAAAGCCCCAAAAGCAACCCTGGCTCTGGCTGCTGTGCCCATGGCCACTGCAGTCACCTCGGGTCCTCGGCTGATTTCCCACTACAGGGAACCTTGGCCGAATTTGAGACGATCCCGAGTGTGTCACACCTAAACCAATGTGATCGCCTTACAATAAAACAAGGAAGGGGGGGGGGGGAAAGGGGGGAAGGGGGGGGAAGAGGGAGGCATTCCTCTGTGTGGGAAGAGGGAGAACTTAAGTGATTTTAGCTTGACTTTTAGTCACTGCCTTTCTAAAGGCAATTACTTCATTAAACAAAGTGAAATAACGTAGCACAGCTTACAGGTAACATGCTTTAAGGTAATTACTATAAATAATATAGCAATTATACGCCACATAGAAGAGGCGGGGGAAAATAACCAGCTGAAGAATTCGGCCTTCAGTTTGTTCTGAATTCACGTTGCTAATTCACTTGTGCTTCGGAGACCTGGCTACGCGTGCCAGAAACACCAAACGGACTGGGAGCCACCACGTATTAGCGTGCCCAGTGTCCACAGCTATGTTTTGGGTACGATTCAGGAGCACGTGTTTAAATCATTTTAACCTTCCACTCCCTGTTTCTTCAGCTTGGAGCTGTAATGGCTGAGGTTAGACAGTGCGGTCCCACGACACAGGGCTCCCAAATAAATTCCCATCTCGCGGAGAGGGCTCCCAAACACGTTGTGTGATATCGGTTTAGCAAGCTCTTTGTGCTCCGGCTGGCTCGCCTGTCCTGTGAAACAACGGCTGTCCATTACCTACAGTTTATCATCCTGACAAAACGTGAGGAATGTGGATGTGAAAGCACTAACAATTCCACCCCTGGTGCTTTCTCCTTTTTTCCTCTCTATATTAAAACCGACAAGATTAACCCAAATGCAAACTGCAGAGCATAGTTCAAGGGGCTATTCAATCAGGAGTGAATGTGCATTTGTTTACCTACAAAAATAAGAATTTCAGATACAATGAAAAGCAGGCTAGGCTATGTGCTACTGAATAGACCATTTAACAAGGTCATCAATTGTAGTTTATTTTATCAGTTTCTGACATGTTAGCGTTCCTTCAGAGACGGACTGTGAAATATTCCATATACAACCGGTTATCTGAGGCAGAGAGAAAAAAAAAAACCCACAAAACAGCTATACAACCTAATTCAATCAGCGTCAACCGCCCCGCTTGTGAGGGTAACCTTCCACATGTCACCAAGGGGAATGAGCCGCTTTGCCCACCGGCCTATATAGCACGCAGGGACCAGCGACACTTTCAGACATAAGCAGTGGGGTTTTTTTTGGCTATTTCTCTGCCCTTTGATGAAAAGGTGCCCCATCACACTACGTGCTGTCCTGCGTGTCAAAGGCAGCGCTGAGTCCTTCTGAGGTGAAACTGAGGTGACCCATGCTATCTATACATGTTGTTTGCCTTGGCAGAAACAACACAGGCAGCAAGTCCCCCATTAAAAAGTGTCAACAGGAGTTAAGTCTACACAGTAATTTTTCTCTGTGTTTTCAAGATCATGAGGTTCTTCAGATGAAAGTCTGTAAAGTCTACCAAAACCATCTGCATCCATGACGTTTAACCACTCAAGCAATAAAGTCTCAGGTATAATTATTTTCCATATGTCACTTAAAACACACTTCTTGCGATTTGGTCGAGGCAATGAAAGCAGATCTCTAACAAGGGAGAGAGGGGTGAGCAGGGGAGGGAGCTCTGTCTTCAAACAGCTACTGCATGTGCTCCATCCCAGCCACCTGCTAGAAATTATAACCTCTAAACTTCAGCGCAAAACCAATTCAGTTTATGCACTCACCTTAACCTAAAATTTATTATTTCATACTTTATATTAACTTGACTAACAACTTCTCCCAGCATTTAATTGCCTACCTGTGCGGCTGATTTATGTCTTGAGGCTTTCAATAGAGTTAAATGCACAGCTTCCCTGAATAAATTAACTAGCACCGAAGATAATAGCTATTATTTCAAACCTAAAAAGGAGCTTTATTATTATTATACTATGCCAAGATCCATTCAGCAGTTTACTTCTCGGGCTTGAATTCATCTTGAATCCAGAGCGAGGACAACCTCGTCTAAGGAGAAATTATTCCGTATCCTTCAGGCAAACAGTTGTGACAAGAATTAGTAAGAAATCCTGCTCGGAGAAGCGGAGCTGTCTCACCGGCAGCAATATCAGTAATGCATTTGCAAGCTTCCTCAAACTACGGGCCTGCAAGTGGCCTATAAATCACTAGCCCCAGCAATTGAAGAGACTAATTTTAATAGTGTACTTCTTCACTGTGGTGATTAAGCCTCAATGAATCACTCAAGAAAACTCAATTACATCAACAGCACAGCCTATTTTTAAGCGTGCCTTTAAGTTGAAAAAGTAATTAGATATTATCATTAGATCTACCATTAACAACATTGAAACCCTTTTTTTTTTTTGTAGTCAAAGAGTTTAGAATTAGCCAAATGGAAACACAACTTGTATTTGATAAAGGAAGCCTATCCCCAGGCACTGTTAGGTGGGTGGAATTCAGCTGCTCGGATACTTTCATTTCACCGATGGCTCATAAAAGCTATCAAGGTAAGTTAAGAAGAAAGCGAAGGCAGGTCGGAGCCGGCAGAGGAGCGGCCAAAGCAGAGGGCTGCTTCTGCATTGGAAGAGTGACCTCTGTAGGCATAAATCCACCGAGAAGCCTTCCCCTTCCCTCCAAGGCTGGCCCGAGCCCCTTTTCCACCAGCCCAGCAGGCCCACTACAGGCAGTGCAAGCCCGGCTGGTAGCCGTTGGCTTTCGAGAACGCCAAGAGCATGCTAAAGCCCGCTTTATAACCGGGCAGGTCGCCGTATTCTCAGATGTCATGCCGTACCTCTCTTAAGCCAAAGAAAAGCTTTAAGCTACGCAGTATCGTAAAAGCGCAGAGCCAGAGACTGGAGCTAAACTTTTTTTTTTTAACTGGTCTCCCACCTGGTGCATATATAAAATGATCATTTGTCACGCAATGCTAGGGATAAAACCACGGAACTGAGCAGCTTGCAGCATTAACTGTCCGTTTCCTCTTTTTTTTTTTTGTTCTTAAGAAAGATCAGAAAACTTCTCTGTAAAGAAATCTTGCAGAGATGCAGCAAGTATGTCCATTATTGAAAAATACTGCCAGAAATCTGCAGCGAGTTTCACCTTCAGTGGGAACAACGGTAGGTAAAGACGACTGTAATGCACGACTACTTGATAAACCTGAGCTGCTACTCCTAATTAAAACTTTGAAATCTTCACCAAAGTCCTGGAGATCCTGCCACCTACGCAGAATTAATCCCCGATCGAGGAAATACTCCATTCTTCTTGTCTCATCACCACCTAACATTTCCTCTAAAAAGTCCCCCGGGAAAAGAAGACGTGTAGTTACTGGACTTAATGGGAAATTCTAAATTCAATTAACACGATGCATATGGTTTGCTTTTAAATGTACATAATTGAATATGTAGGATGAGTTAAAAAAAAATTAACCCATTTCTGGTGTAAAACTTCAATTCATGACAGACTATTTCTTCCTATGGTGACTTCTGTTTTCTAAAAATAGGTGGTTTTAATCACCAAAGTTCAAGGGATTTCACAACTGAACAAAGCCAACTTATTTTGCACGTTCAAAAATGAAAGGGCACAAAAAAAGAGAAGAAACAGTTTTTCACCACCGACTCAAATTTCTCTTTAGAAAGACGGCCCACTTCCCAAACAGTTCCCCTCCCCAATAAGTGATAATTTCGTATAAGTAAAGACGGTTTTTAAAGGATAAACTTCTATTTTAAGAGTGTGCTTTGATAGTGAAGCCCTGGGAACGCATGTGCTTTTTTGCCTGGGTTTGTTAATGAAGAATGACACTAAATGGTTGTGTGATGGGTAATGCTTAGTTCATTACTCACTGACATGTGCCTCGATACCATCAACTCCACAACCAAATTTAGCCCTGTTATAAGCAGATGTAACTTCGCTGGACTCAATGGGATGAGTTTGCATCTGCAGACGGAGAAGTTGAAGAGTATCACCCCCGCCTGGCAGCGCGGCGCGGCCCGGCGCCCTCCGCCGCTGCTCCC
>NW_010543396.1:0-1222 GCF_000687285.1 Phaethon lepturus
TTATAAGCAGCCTGGGGGTGGCACGCTCAGCCGGGCTTCGAGAGCCGTGAGCTTGCCCTAAGTGCCACCAGGTCTCCCAAAGGACAGCTTCATCCCCGGCTCAGCGCCACCGAGGCAGGGAGGGTCTCGGCTCCCGCTGCCATCCCGACTGGCACGTTTCATCACCCCAAGGAGGGTGGAGAGCCTTTTGGGAAACCCCTCTCCACTGTCATGCGCTGAGCCCCTTGGCAAGGCCAAGCTTAGGGACGGATCCAGGCAGGGACAGAGCAGTCCAGTGTTCCCATCGCTGGGTAAGACGTGGCTCTGACTTGGTGTGGGATGGCAGGTTTTGACCCGTACACATGGATGGCTACATCCATGCCAACACGTACCGCAGGGCTGAGCTTCCCTGCTGCCCTGCTTTGGGCGTAATGATCAAAAACCCCACACTGGCCTCGTTTAGGCGATGGAGATAGATATGGCAGGGGCTTCGTGAGAGCAGAACAGGATTCCTGGTGCCTGTGCCCCAAAAGCATGGGCTGAAGCGGACTCACCCGGACAAAGATGAGGGTGTCAGAGTCGCCCACGCGGTATTTCCCTTCAGATATCTTGACCATGGGGAATTGGACGGGGCAGGTACAGCGGCTCACCAGGTGCTGGACCTGCGGGCAGCAGGGATGGGTCCTCACCAGGGCTCCTGGGAAGGGTCCTGGGCTGGCCATCCCCATCCCCATCGCCATCCCGCTCCATGCCCCTCCGTACCATCTGGTCGAGGTTGTGGAGGTCCCGTGGTTTCCTGGGGGGCCGGGGCAAGGCAGTGCCTGCAGGCGGCAGGTCCAGCTCCTCTCGGAGCTCCTCCTCGATCTCCTCCTCCATCTGCACCAGGGTTGGGGCGCGCATGCCGAAGCGGGCGGCACGGCGTGCCAGCTCCAGCAGGCACAGCACGAAGTTCTTCTCGTTCTTCCTCAGCACCAGGTCCTCTGTCTCGAACATCAGAACGTCTGGGGCAGGGCAAGGGTGGACTGAGCCAGGGCAGGCACGTGGGGACAGGCACGAAGGGGGCAGGGGGCACAGGCGGAGTCAAAATCTGCCCGAGGGGATGTTATTCCCTGGAGCCATCCCACCAGGAATATGGCTGGGTCCAACAAAGGTTGGGATAAACTCACGGCAGAAGAGCCTTCCCCTTGGGCATCTTCAAGCAAACGGGCTACGGGTGGTTCAATGGATTCCCAACCCATCAGCC
>NW_010543396.1:1255-1496 GCF_000687285.1 Phaethon lepturus
GTCCCCCCCTGCCCACTGGTGGTGGGGACAGGGTGACAGACCCTTTGCTCAGAGCCAGGACCGCTCTGATGCCCTTACGGCCGGGGTCGTGCCATGCATGGTGGGGCTACGCTGCGGCATACGCCCTTTCCATTTCAAAACCCCCCCGCAGCACGTATTTGCACCCAAGCACGCCCGCCCGCTGCGTGCCAGCACCCTGCAAAGCTGCTGCCGAGCCCGGAGGAGCTTGTGCAAGAAATCC
>NW_010543396.1:1643-1872 GCF_000687285.1 Phaethon lepturus
TGTTGGGGGACGCACAGGAAAGCACCGGGGGTGATGCCAGGAGCAGCTGGAGGAGAACGGCAGACTGGGACACGGGGTGGCTGGAGCCCAGCAGCCTACCTTTAATATCCATCTCCTTCCTGCACCACTGGATGAAGTTGGAGACGTTGTCCCTGGCCTGGAAGGTGCCCGGCTGTGCTGCGAGGTTGCAGGCGACGCCGGCAGCGGGCAGGCGGAGGTGGTGGGCCAC
>NW_010543397.1:0-1808 GCF_000687285.1 Phaethon lepturus
TTCCATCCTAGTGATTCTGTGATTCTGTGATACAATGCCACCTGTATTGGTCTCCTCTTTAGTCCTTACCCATAAGCTCTCCGGTGTCTCCTCACCTGTCCCCAGGCGGAGCTCCATGCACTGCAACTGCTCTCCTACATAAAGGGCAACTCCCCCTCGTCATCTTCCCAGCCTGTCCTTCCTAAAGAGCCTGTATCCCTCCATTGCAACGCTCCATTCATGGGGGCCATCCCACCACGCCTCCGTGATCCCAAGACGATTGTAGCTCTGCAGCTGCACACAGATCTCTAACTCCTCATGTTTATTCCCCATAGTGCGTGTGTTAGTGTACAGGCAATTCAGAGAGGCACCCCAGCATGTTGACTTCCTAGAAAAGGTTTTGGGGATTTCTCCATAATGGTGCCTTGTAGGTACTTCCTTGCTTGCATGCAAATGCTGGAGGTGACCCTGCTTAAGCCCCGTTTTGTTGATTTTTGTGATCCTTTCCTGTCACATCACCCCAGGCCCTTTGCTTGTCGACCCTGTCTGTCACTCCCTCACAGGACTGTTAGTTACTCTCTTCCTCCCCCTTCATTCTTAGTTTAAAGCCCTTCTTATGAGGTCAGCCCTCCTGTTGTCGAAAATAGCTTTGCCGTGCTTAGTGAGGTGGATCCTACTTCTCCCAAGCAGACACTGATCTGCAAACAGGGTCCCATGGTCATAGAACCCAAAACCCTGTTTCCAACACCAGCTCCGCAGCCAACTATTTACCTGCATTATCAGTGCCCTGCTCCTCACACCCTTTCCCCTCACCGGCAGGATAGAGGAGAACACCACCTGGGCCCCCATGCCCCTGACTACCACCCCCAGAGCTCTGTAGTTGCTTTTGATACCCTCCAGGTTGCCCCTGGCTGTATCATTTGTGCCCACATGGAAGAAGAGCAGGGGGTAGTAGTCAGAGGGTCAGACAAGCTTCGGCAGTCCATCTACAACATCCCGGATCCCGGTCCCTGGCAGGCAGCAAGCCTCTCTTAGATGACAGGTCGGGTTGACAGATGGATGCCTCTGTCCCCCTGTATACGGAGGGGTTAAAAGACGGAATTTTGGTCCGTAGTTGGACACTGAGTGAGAAGTAGACAGTGAGAAAACCACAGCAGAGGGGTTAAAAGATGGACTTTCGGCCCGTGAGAACACTGCAATTAGCACAGTGAAAAAACAGATAGCTGGGTGAGAAGTAGATAACAGGCCGGGTGAGAGAAAACAGATGGTTTCCCACAGAGATAAGTTGAACAATACTAGGGGAGGACGTGGAGGGAGGAATCCTTGCAACATCCTGCTATTGGCTTAAGCATGATTAATAATATGCCGTGTGTACAAAGCCTATGAACCAATAGATGGGATGGCTATGGTGCGTGCAGCGCGCCTGACCAGCGGGCGCATATGCCATAGGCTCCCTATGCTGAGAGTCAGCAACAGAGGCGTGTTTCAGTACTCGCTGGTCACGTGTGTCAAAACCTGTTCCTCTGCAAATGTATAAACACCAGGATTCAGGATTTCCCGAGGAGCAGGGGGATCAGTGTACGGCGAGGCCACCGTTGCCTCCGTGGGGACGCCCACGTAAAGCTGGCACCTACCGACTGCTGGGCTGAGTGTGCGACGCAGGACGACACAAGAATGTACGGATGGACCATCTTCCTCACAGTCCTCGGGTCGGTAAGACAATTGCTTTGCAAGATACCCTTAGTGTAACGCATGCTTGTAGATAATAAAAGGCTTACTGCTTTTTCCTTGTAGTCTGCTGTCGAGGTTTAGCCCCAGCCGGCAACTAA
>NW_010543398.1:0-3223 GCF_000687285.1 Phaethon lepturus
GCCGCCGTGCGGCGCTGGACGGGGGAGGATAGGAACCAGGGTGCCGGGGAAGCAGCAGCTAAGCATCCCACACCATGTTCACCATGCTTCCCTTCCAGGAGCACAGCAATTTTGCCCTCACACATCCATCCAAATAGTCCCCAGGGCAGAGGGGACAGTGATGAAAACCTTGTGCTGAACCCTCTTCCCCAAAATTCAGCTCCTATAAACAGCTAAAAGTCCCACCCCCAACACTATTCTTTGAAGGCATTACTTCATCCACACAAAGAACGAAGATTTTTCTTTTTTTTTTTTTTTTTTTCAAAAAGAGAAGTAGCCGTAGTACCTATGGGGACATCCAACATCAGGGTTTGGACCAGACCAGAAGAAGTCTGCAAGCTTTCCAGCACCTGGCCACAGCCACGCAACCAACCCTGGGGCAGAGCAACCCACCGCCCGGCCGGAGCAACATCGCGTGGGGCCAGCAGCAAGATCTCCCTGTGCCCAGCTGCAAGGCATTACATTGGTGCAAGTAATAAGCAGAGTGGGAGTGAAAAGGAAGGGTTGGTTTTTTTATACATATATAAATAGAGGCAATATCTAAGAAGGGGAAGTGACTCAGAGGGTCAGAGAAGGAGCAGAACAAGTGGGAAAAAAAACAGAAGCAGCCTCCCCACTGCCAAATGTCCAAAAAGCATGCAGCAACAAGGCAAAGCAGGGACTTTAGGTTAGAAAAGAGGAGGTGGTGGTGGCAAGGGGTGTCAGGGGACAGGGACTTGAGCAGGAGAGGGAGGAAAGAGGGCTGGAGCCCCACAGGGCAGCCCAGGCCTTCAGGCCAAATCCAGCAAGCTCCTTCTCCAGGCTCAAACTGCCTTCAGCTCCTGCCTGGCTCTGGCATGGGATCCACATAGCATTCCCAGCCAGAACAAGCAGAGCCCCAAGGTGCCTACCAGCCCCACCACTGCCCCATGCTCTGCCAGGGGCTCACCTTGCCAGCACCTGGCATCCTCAGTGATTCACAGTGATGCCCAGCTTGATTTTCTCTTCGTTTTCTACATCGTAGACACCCCTCTTGTGACATCTGTGAGACCAAGCAAAGAGATGTTCAGAGCATGGATAAGTCCCTGTCACCTTCCCCTGCACATGGTCTTCCTGGGGACATGGATGTGACGGCTTAGCCCCGTCCCACTCACCTGAGCATCAGCAGGGCTGCAATGATGATGAGACACAGGGAGGACAGGACAACAGCAACGACAGCCAGTGCCGTGGTGTGGTCGTATGTGCTGGGGGGGTGCTCCACAGGCAACGAGAGGCCATGGCATCTCTCTCCATGATATCCTGGCTGGCATCTGGGCAAGAAGAAAAGTTTTAAAGGTTGGTGGTGACCAAGCACAGAATTCTGGTCATTGGGTTCGTGGTGACCATGCACAGAGGGACCCAATGACCTTCACACCCCCATGGAAAGGAGCTGCCTCTTTGCTCAGCCTTAGCCAGCACCCTGCCCATTCCCCTTGCTCTGCGTCCCCTGAGCTGGGAAGTCTGGTGTCACCATCACCTCCCCGGTACTGGTAAGTTATCTCCTGCCCCAAGCACAAAGACTCCTAGAAAGGTTGAGCTCAACCTAGTAGAGGGCACCAGGGTCTGTGCTCTTCCCAACCACCCACAGGCAGAGCCAGGCTGCCCAGACCACCTCTGTAAGTGGGAAGTCCCACACAAGGGAGCAGAGAGGCAGCTGGATGCGAGCTCAGCGCTTCCCTTGGAGCAGGCCGTCCCTGCACACCCTGCCAGACAGAGAGGTGCCACCTCCCTGCAGACTCAGGAGGTTACTCACGTAACAGAAATAATGCTCCCCAGCAGAGCTGTGAGGCTGCTCACCCTCCCCGTGAGTCAAAGTGCACTGATGCAACCAGATATATTTATAGAGAGAGAAAGAGAGAGATAACTCTTTCTCCATATCCAGTGCCACTGACCCTCAAGCTTATCTCCAAGACAGGGTCTCAGCCCAGCCCTCATGCCCGGCTTGCAACAACGTCGTGCACTAGCGTCACCTCCCAGCCACAGCAGCAAGGCTGGGCACAAGGCAAAGGTGCAGGACCCAGCCTGGCAGCATCCTCATCCCACCCTGCAGACCAGCCCAAGGAGGCAACGATCCAGGAGACCCAGGCAGTGATCCAGGAGACCCTGTGGCATGGGCAGCCAGCCACCAAGAGCAGCCACAACCAAGTGACACCAGCCAACACAAGGCCTCGTTATCGGGACTGGGGCAGTTGGCTGCGGTTCCTAAAAAACCATGATGGCTCTGGGGAGATGTAACCCAGGGATGCACCACCAGGGTGGAGACCCCCAGCCAGCTCCTCCTGCTTGCCGATGTCCCAGGTCCCCCAGCCCCAGAGATCTGGGAAGGGTGGGAGGCTGGGCAGGGGACACCTGTCTGTCCCAGTCCCAAGCAGAGTGTGCTGCACCCACATTGTGCTGGGTCATCAGCCCAAGCTGAGCCAGCAAAGACCTCTTCTTACTGGCAGTCCCGAGCCCCCTGTGCAAGGGCCCAACTTCATGACAGCTTCCAGGCAGAGAGAAACTAAGCGGTTCAAGGAGATATGCGGAGCCTGATCCCTGCGGATTGCAGAGCGCGAGATCTTGTGGGCACCATAAGCCAGGGAGCTATTATCTTCCCCGGGCTCCAGTCTGGGTGGCTCAGAGGATTGATAGCAAAGAACAAAGCCTCTTATATATCTGCCAGCTCAACCCCTGCCCACGTAAGCGGGGATCAAGTCTGCACCCCTGGGTATTTCCCGTGGTAGCAGTGCTGGATCTAGGTGCCCCAGCAGACTGTCCCCAAAGGTGCGACCTCCAATCCACCTTGCTGATGCTACAGCAGAGATGCTCCTCCTGCCTGCACCAGTACATCCCGACAGCCACAGGCGCCCGGAGCTCTCAGCCAAGGCTGGCAACAGCGAGGGACAGGGGGACAGCAGGGTTAGAGAGTCAGGATGGGGCCTCGCAAACCAGACCTGCAGAAAACCTTGGCTGCAAGACCCTGCTGACCATCCACGCCCCACCACCACGGGTCACTGCACAGCAGCTCAGCCAGAGCTCACTGTGCCAGTGGGTGATGCTGGGTCTAAGTCCACAATGGATTTTGGTGGCGGATGGACATTGCCCAAGAAGCACAAGGAAGAGGCCAAGTCAGAGCTATCCCCACATGGACGGGGAACATGCACTAAAAATATCTCCCCCGCTCTTC
>NW_010543398.1:3254-5269 GCF_000687285.1 Phaethon lepturus
GAAGGAACCGTGACTAAGGCTCCCCCAGCACAGGCACACGCCAGCAACTCACATGCAGGAGGGAGCTCCCAGCTCTCGGATGTATTTGCATTCGCCATGAATACAGAAATCCTTGTACTTCCGCAGGCACGGGTCTCTCTTCTTTCCAAGACCTTTCCCTTTTCTTCTTTTATTCCCGTTGCCTTTTTTCTTGGGAGTAACCAGGCCTTGAGGCTTTGACAGGAAGGCAACTGGAAAACAATTTGGGAAGGAGAAAACAGCAGTCAGATCACCTCTGTGTATCAGCCGAAGAGAAGGCAGAGCAGCAAACACCCCAGGCTGCTGCAGCCAACTCAGCCCTGGCACTCCCGCAGCCTTTTGTGCAGTGATCTGCCCCCAAGCAGAAGGGTTTTTTCCATCTTTTTTTTTCAGCTTCTCACAAATATCATGGCCTTTACGATTCACAAGAACAATTCTCAAGGAAAGAAAGGAATTGGGGCGGGGAGTGGGGGGAAACAGAGCTTTTTGCATCTCAAATGTTGCTATTATATGCATCAGTTTCCACTGAACACAGAAAATTGCTACTTGCTTTATCTGGCTTTTATTCCCCTGATGAGCGGGGTTTTTTGTAAGACCCTATTCATAGCTCTCATGGACTCTCCTTCCTGTAGGTACAAGGATGCCTTGCGCACCCGAAGCAGGATTAAGAGAGCAAGCCTGACTTAGTTTTTGGTTTTGCAGAGCCAAAGAGACGGCAAGGGCAGTGTTCCCATGAATTAAAAAGGTATGTTTTAATTGCGGTGCAGAGACCAGTGGCTTTTGGTGCAAGGCCAGCTCCCTGCTGGGTTGGTGGGAACCAGAGCATTGAGTTCCTCGCCTGGACACAGACCGAAACCAGCAGCATTATTGGAATAGTTTTGAGATGTGCAGATGCCCCAAAAAAATCAACCCTCAGCTTGATCTCACAAGGTACCGAGATGCTAGAGAGCACTTACTGATCCAAGTGGGACTTTTCATCTCCCCCCGAACCACGGCACTTAACTCCAGTGAGCCTGGGGAAATACGAACTAAGCGTGCACTGCTGCGGGAGGAGAGGGCGGCCAAGTCCAACCTGGCGAGTTGTAACCTGCCTAATTCCTTCTCAGCCACTTCCTGACGTAACCGAGCCTGTCTCTTCCTCCCTGGCGAGTGCCTCTCGTGCTGCAGCACACCGGTTGCATGCCTAGCAAAGTTATTTTGTGATTTCGACATCCTTCACACTACGCCTGGAGAAAACTGATACTCCAGGAAACTGCGGCTTGGAGAAGCCCCCGGATCCGGGTGAGGCCCGGGGTTCTGCCCCAAGCTGGCAGTAGAGGCTGTCCCCTCCCCTGCGGGTTATCTCCTGGCTGCAGCCAGCCGACACACAGTGCTGCTGACCCCCCAAAGCCAGCCCCACTGTCACCACCCCGCCTCCCCAAGACTCTGTCCCTTAGGACAGCCCAATAAGATTTGGAAGACCTTGCTGGTAGGAAAACTGGTCCAAGGCTAGGTGGGCAGGGTGATGCCGCTCTCCCCCTATTCTGACACCCTGGGGGTTGCAGCACAGAGGAAGGTGTCTTCAACACAAAAGGCACATTTTTCCGACCATAGCTCAGCTTAAGACATTGAGAATGTGCTCTGAGAGACTGCAGCCTCAGTAACCAAATGTCCCACAGATGAGGGTTAGCCCAAGCCTGCCAAACGGCTTGCTCTAGGACAGGAGGGTCCCCTCCTCAGGGGGATGCACAGAGGAGTGGGCCTTGTGAGGGCACTTCCCTCACAGCAGGAGGGGTAACAGTGTTTCCCAGGGGCTGTGACCCCTTGGATGCCGGGGGTCAGCCTGGTTTTGCAGGTTTTTTGTCACAGTCTGATGGCACAGCCAGAAAGCAAAGTAAAACACGGAAAAAAGGGAGGATGAACTGCATGGGGCAGAACATGCTCCTCCTCCTGGTGCCAGGTTACTGATCTCAGCATGTCACATGCTCCAGGCACAGGTACAGGTCACCCTCCTCAGC
>NW_010543399.1:0-2354 GCF_000687285.1 Phaethon lepturus
TGGAGTCACCCTTACTGGAAGTGTTCAAAAAACATGTAGAAGTGTCACTTCGAGATATGTTTTAGTGGGCATTGTGGTGTTGGGTTGATGGTTGAACTTGATGATCCTAAAAGTCTTTTCCAACCTTAATGATTCTGTGTTTCTGTGATACTGTGATTCTTTCAGCAAGTATGCCCTGTAAAAAGGAAGAATCTTTCTGGTCCATGAAAGTTAAATATCAGGATCTAATATTAAAAAGAGAGACACTGCCTCTAAAATTGTTGAAAAGCAAAAAAAAATAGGTCACCACTTTGCTATTGACATATGTTTGGAAATAGTACTGGAAATAATAGGGTAATATGTATTTATTTTTTCAGTCCTGTCATAATGATCTCCATAAATAATATAATTAATGTGATTGCTAAATGTGTACCTACAGTTCTGAGATGTGACATAACCAATGCAGCAGTGGCATGACTTACAGGTTGACTATTATAAGTTTAAATCCTTTTCAAGAGTATGGTTGTAAGCATATTCCTTTTCGTTTTTGGTATTCATTCCCTAATGGTTTTGTGTAGAATGTTGTTAAAAGCATTGAAAGGACATCTCAAAAAAGCTGAAGAGACAGATCTCTTCTTGGCATTACTATGTTATAGATCATCACTCTGAAAACTGGCATAGAAATTGCTGAAATACTGCTTGATTAAAATCTTAGAAGCAGGTTACCTGATTCTGTAGAAGTAAATGGTAAAAGAGGCTTGTTGCAAAATCATATTAGAAAAACATAAAACATCTAATGAAGTGTACTGTGACAAGGATTCATCAGAGCTAAACCATTTGCAGTGATCAAACATACAAGATATCAGTGACTAAAAGGGCTGTGCTTGTAAATTTATCCCTGATCCTGTGGAGATTAAACCAAATCAGGGCAGCCATATAGATGAAACATAAGGAGGTTCCAGCTTTATACACAAACAAGGGAATAAACAAACAAAAAACCAAACACCAAAAGCTGGAATCTGCATCATCATTAAAACCCAAAATAACACAAGCTGTCGAGGAGCCGATAGACCTGACAGCACAATGGGCAAAACAATTCAAGATGCCTCTAACATCTGCAAAACAAAGATCAAGCCAGAGAGTGCAAGAGAGATCTTAATGCATGTTATATCTTTCCTAAAGAGTAAAAAAAGTGTTGATAATGCAAAGCTAACACTTTCTAAGAAGTTTGGATTGAGATAACACTCCCTAAACCATCCACATAGTGCACTGTTATGTGGCCACTCATTACTACTAGCCTAGGAAAGATGTACAAAGACTTCTTTTCCGCTCTGCCCTGGAATTTCACATGTATAAACTATAAACAAAATCATAGTTCAAATACCTCATTGAAAGAAATTCTGGTGTCGCTCCCATCAAGTCTGATATGCCCAGGGAAATTCAATCTATCACATTTAATGAGTATAGAAAACTAATTACCTTATTAAAGAAAGATCACAGAATTACAGAATAATTTAAATTGGAATGGACCTTTGAAGGTCATCTGTACCAGTTTCAAATCAAAGTACAGTTTAATTCAAAGTCAGTGGATGATCAGGGCTTTGTCCAGTTGAGTTTTGAGTACCTCGATGGATAGAAATTCCAAAATCTTTTTAAAGAAACTGTTCAAATTTCTGACCACACTTATTATAAAGAATTAATCCTCACATTTTTCTGGTACACATATCTGCTGTAACCTGTGAATGTTGCCTCTTGCCCTTTTCACATGTGCATTGCAGAAGAACTAACTTTTAAGTCATTGAAGACAGCAGTTGGATCCCTGCCCCACCACCACCTCTCCACCCCACTTCGTCTGGAGGCTGAATAAATCTAGTTCTCGCTGCCTCTGTTCATGCACCCTTGTGCTCCAAGCCAGTGGCAACTCTAATGGTCTTCTGCCAGACTTACTTAAGTTTATTGAAGTTTTCCTTGTAGTAAGAAGCCCAAAACAGGACATAATACTATAGTTATGATCTCACAAGTACCAACTTAGAAAGCAAAGACCACTTCCCTCAAACTGGTGGTTCTACCCTTAGTAAAGCAGCCCAGTAACAAGTTAGTCTAAACTTGTTATGATCAAATTTGGAATGCATTTTACTCAGTTTACTGAGTATATCCATACCTTTAATTTTCTGTTCTTTAAATATGCCCTAAAAGTTTGCATGCTTTAGAGATCAAATATTTAGGCCTTAAATTCCACAGATCATTATATTTAGAAATTAATATTTAGATATTTTAGTTTCTCCACTTTCCATTAAAAAGTCAAACTTAACATGTTTTTTGACTAATTTAACTTTATCCGTACAGTGCTGACAGAATTTTGTTATTGAGCATTC
>NW_010543399.1:2366-6435 GCF_000687285.1 Phaethon lepturus
GCATTCCACAGATAATCTTTTCAGTTTCCTAATATCTCTCTGAGTGTAGCTATTTACCCCACTTGCTTGGGAGTGTTTTTTTTCAATGTTTTTTTCTTTCTCTTATTCAAAATACAGATTTTTTGTAGATTTATCTGCTTTGATTTCAATTCAAAACCTTCTCCACGCTGAAACCTACAACTACTAAACTGGGGTAACTTCATAAGAGATTCATGTACATCATCAGAATTTATGCTTTTTAAACTGTGAAATATAAAGAACTCCCTTTCCAGATTGTGTTAACCAATAATTCATACTCTTCTGCCACAAACTAAAGGTTGAAAACTCATTTTGATATCAGACTTCTTCCTTCTTTACTTTTCAAGCTTTTTCAAGCTTCTTCTGCTTGACCAACCTGATAGCCTTCTATGATGGAGTGACTAGTTGAGTAGATGAAGGGAGAGCAGCAGATGTGGTTTACCTTGACTTCAGTAAGGCTTTTGACACTGTCTCCCATAACATCCTCATAGTGAAGCTCAGGAAGTATGGGTTGGATGAATGGACAGTGACATGGATTGAGAACTGGCTAAGCAGCAGAGCTCAAAGCATTGTGGTCAGCGGCGCAGAGTCTAGCTGGACACATGTAGCTAGTGGTGTTCCCCAGGGATCAGTACTGGGATTGGTTTTGTTCAACATCTTCATCAATGACCTAGATGAAGGGTTGGAATGTACCCCCAGCAAGTTTGCTGATGATACAAAACTGGGAGGAGTGGCTGATACCCCAGGAGGCTGTGCTGCCATTCAAGGGGATTTGGACAGACTGGAGAGTTGGGCGGAGGGGAACCTCATGAAATTTAGCAAGGACAAGTGTAGAGTTCTGCACCTGGGGAGGAACAACCCCATGCACCAGTACGGGTTAGGGGTTGACCTGCTGGAAAGCAGCTCCATGGAGAAGGACCTTGGAGTCCTGGTAGACAGCAAGTTATCTGTGGGACAGCAATGTGCCCTGGTGGCCAAGAGGGCCAATGGTATCCTGGGGTGCATTAAGAAGAGTGTGAGCAGCAGGTCTAGAGAGTTTATCCTCCCCCTCTCCTCTGCCCTAGTGAGGTCTCATCTGGAGTACTGTGTCCAGTTCTGGACTCCCCAGTTCAAGAGAGACAGGGAACTTTTGGAGAGAGTCCAATGGAGGGCTATGAGGATGATTAAGGGACAGGAACATCGCTTGTATGAGAAAAGGAAAGGCTGAGAGACCTGAGGCTGTTTAGTCTGGAGAAGAGAAGGCTGAGAGGGGACCTCATCAATATCTATAAATATCTGGTGGGTGGCTGTCAGGAGGATGGAACCAGTCTCTTTTCAGTAGCGCCCAGTGATAGGACGAGGTGCCATGGGCACAAACTGCAGCACAGGAAGTTCCACCTCAACATGAGGAAAAACTTCTTTACTGTGAGGGTGACAGGGCACTGGCACAGGCTGCCCAGAGAGACTGTGGAGTCTCCTTCTCTGGAGACCTTCAAAACCTGACTGGACGTGTTCCTGTGCAACCTGCCCTAGGTGATCCTTCCTTGACAGGGGGGTTGGACCAGATGATCTTCAGAGGTCCCTTCCAACCCCTACCATTCTGTGATTCTGTGATTTATTCAAGCCCTGCAGGAAATTGCCTTGCTTTGGTATATCACTAGCCAAAATACCAGTGTGGCACAGCCATGCAACATCTAGTTGAATATGCAATACAAAGTACCACAATAATCAATAATATGGTCACATTATCCACTTCATGTAACTAATCATTATTTTGGAAAACTAAAAATCAATCTAAACCAGTATCTGCATCACTCATCATTTAATTCTATTAACAATACCAGCAAGAGTGTCACACACCAAAAATATACTTTCTCTTATTCAAAGATTTTAATCAGTTAACTTAGAGATTTACAATTTACAATTTACACGTTTTTGATTTAAACTGAAATTGGATCATTGGAAAAATGGATAAAGTCTATTTCTGACTACTTCTGACAACCAGCTCTCATAAGATATCTTCACATTTTAGCAGAATCAGATCTAAACCAATGCTACCTCAGGTTGGTTAATAACTATTTAGTAAGAAATGACAGCAATTACATCCAGTAATATCTGTGCCCTACAGCATTAGCAGCCTTTAAATCTGTATCTCAGATTTTACAACCCCATTATGACAGAATTTCTGATATGATTTGTTTCTCTAATACCATTATGGAAATCTTATCACCATCCAAATCTCAGTCTGACCCTGGGAAGTCTACTGTAAATTTCTGAGTGCAAACTCAGTACAATTTCTTATACTTGTCCTTTCTCAAAGTAATTTTACCCAAAGACAATTTGTTTAATGCTGAAAGGCACAGATACTCTATGAGACCTAAGAATGGGGCATTTTCCATGACAGTCATGTTCACTTAGTTGAGTAAAGACATCTCTAAAAAGTAGGTGTTCCTTCTTCTTGTGCCAAGGCTTTTTAAAAATAAATTATTTATTTAACTGGAAGTTGTCAAGAAGTTAAGTCTAAAGAGCTGAAATTAGGGAGATTATTCAAATGCTATGTACTGCACATATTCTACCTACTTAAATCCACCCTCTGTTTTGACTGGATAAAGAATGAACTATATTACGTGTCTTTTTTTTTTTTTCCCATGGTATGTTTTCATAAAGTAAGGAAAATGGCAGAGAGCAAGGTTATGGGAACACACATTTTGTACCCTTAGAGTCACTTTGGCATGAAGTAACACTCTCTGTTGAAAGACTCGCGCATTATACCAGTGCAACTACTAAAGAATAAATAATGCAAGTTAGGAGGAAGACTTGGATATAAGATCTAAGAAAAAGTCTAGCAGTGTGGGTGACATTTATTTGTTGTTTTAGCTCCATGGGGTAGAATGCACCTTACATATTTCAACACATAGTTACAATCTCAGGATTACCTTCAAGTAATAAGTGTCATCAAAGACTGTATCATCAGTTAAAGGAAGTCATGCATCTGGATAGTATCTCCTGAGGCCTTGTAAGTCTGACACTGAAGGAAAATAATACAGAGTTTTTTTAAATGGAGCAGTGGAGGCATATCTATGCCACATCTCAGATGGCAGACATACAACAGTTTATAGTAGCCATCTAAGAGCTTACCAAGTCAGAGACATATTTTTTTTATTAGGAACTTCCTAGCATCCACCCCACATTCAAACCACCTACTCTATACAAGCCACCTAACCCACCACACCAGCCCTCAGAAACTGCCCTGCTTCTGTTTGTCTTTTGTATTTTTACAGATATTTTTTTTTTTAATTTTGTGAAGGTACAAGTACTGGGAAGAACAGGACGCTCTACAGAGGGAACAAAAAGACAGAAAAGACCTACAGCCCTGGGACCATCTACATGATGGTCTCTATGGGAGGGCAAGCAACATCTGATTTTACAATCTGTAAATGATCAACTAGAGACAACACCAAATACTCCTATGAAAAGAAAGGCTATGGCTGCTGCTGCTGGTAGTGCTGAGTTCCACCCTCACACCCTTTGGATTAACACTCATAATGGGTAACCTCTGCTGGAACCACAAGGTTCTCTGTATGGGATTACTGACAGATTGGATGGTCAATTAACCTGGGATTTCAAGTTATCTCTCTTCAGAACCTGAACAGGTAAAACAAGATAGTGTAGAGGCAGCCTCTTTACTTAAACCCCAAATAAACATAGAGATATCTTTGGAGACAATCTGGTTCAACCCCTTCAAAGGAGAGCTAACTTCTATGTTAAAGCAGGCCTCTCGGGGACGTATACCTAGCTAACTTCTGAGTAACACCAATGGTGGAGAACCCATAAGCTCTCTAGGAAACCTGCTACAAAGTTTCACCCTTTCCACTGTAGAGAACCTTTCTTTTCTAATTCTAATCATAATTTCTTTTGTTTCACCTTATATTCTCTGTCCCTCATAATTTTGTGGTGTACTTCTGAAAAGAGATTGGTGATCCCTGTCGTGGTTTAGCCCCAATCGGCAGCTAAGCCCCACGCAGCCGCTCGCTCACTCCCCCACGGTGGGACGGGGGAGAGAATCGGAAGA
>NW_010543399.1:6772-8752 GCF_000687285.1 Phaethon lepturus
GAGAAGCTGGACTGTCCTTGACTGCTCAGCAACAACTCAAAACATCAGCACCTTATCAACAGTTTCTCATCCCAAATCCAAAACACAGCCTCACACTGGATTCTGTGAAGAAAACCAGCTCTATCCTGGCTGAAACCAGGACAATCCCACAGTAAGTAACTTAAAAAGCAATAAGTTTCCTCTCTGGCCTTCTCTTGTGGTTTAACATTGCAAGTAGCTAAAACAATCACACAACGATTTTCTTACCCTCCCCTCCACAGGGGGATGGGGGAGAGAATTGGGGAAAAAAAAGATAGAACTTGTGGGTTGAGATACAGACGCTTCAATAGGACAGGGGAAAAAAAAAAGAGAATAATAATAATGGAATAATAATAATGATAAAAGAATATACAAACAAGTGATGCACAGCACAATTGCTCACCACCCACTGACCAATGCCCAGTTAGTTCCTGAGCCACGGCTCCTCCCTGGCCAACTCCCCCAGTTTATGTACTGGGCATGACGTCATCTGGAATGGAATATCTCTTTGGCCAGTCTGGGTCAGCTGTCCCGGCTGTGTTCCCTCCCACCTTCCTGTGCACCCCCAGCCTGCTCGCTGGCAGCCCAGCACGAGAGGCTGGACAGTCCTCGATTGCTTAGCAACAACTCAAAACATCAGTATGTTATCAGCATTTTTTCATCCCAATTCCAAAACACAGCATTATACCAACTACCAGGAAGAAAATTAACTCTATCTCAGCCAAAACCAGGATACCTTCTCAGCCAAAGTGTGAACCAGCCCATCTCCTCACTTGTCATTTTGTTTCATTTGTGGCTAAAAAAATAATTTTATTCTCAGAGCCGTCAGCTATGAAACCTCAGATGAGACCATGTGCTTCAGTCCATCAAAAGCAACTAGAAGACAGACGTGTTCCCCCATTTTCCTCATCCATGTTTCTTATTACTCTGTGTTCCTTATTACTTAACTGCTGTTTATTGCTAGTCATTGCTGGGTCCTTTGCAGAGAAGGTTCCTCTCAGAGTCTAGTTTGAAATCTTTAGCATAGTCTGATTGTCACGTGCTTAGCAGCATCAGGACATGGCTATTCTTACACATAACAGATGTCGATCCAAGCTTACAAAGTGTTCTTTGACTGGCAGGAGGATTGAGTGAACACTTTCCTCTGAGATGCTCATAATGCTAATATCCCTTTCTAAGCACAACAGTTTAATCATGTAGATCTCACTCCATGCAAGGAAGGAGTTACAACTCAGTAGAGATAACCAAGTACTTTATTCCTACCACTGAACGTATGTGGAAGGGAACTAAACGGTATTACTGTTTTAGTCACTTAAGAGACAGAAATACAGAAATACACCTGGTATTGTGTGCTTTGTAAAGTAAACCTACCATTTGCACCACGTTTTACACAGGCTCATCAGGTTTAGTGTGAGGTGCTGGGGCTGACTGACAACGTGGCATTTCTTCAAGGTCTTACTTACGTTCATGCTGATTGAACGTGTGTCTATGTCCAAAACTTTAGCTAAAAAATGGTCTTTTGTGGGGTGAGGCGCTGGCGCTGTGGGAGGCCCGTGGGGTGGACGGGGCGCTGGCGCTGGTGGTTGCACCGTCCAGAAGCCGCAGGGTAGGGCTGGCGAGGCTGCACGGGGCAACTCCAGCAGCGCCCGGGGCTGGTTCACAGCCCGTTCCGGGTGGCTCCAAACCCACGGTGAAACAGGCCGCAAGCGCTGGTGGGTCGGGGGAGCGCGTGGAGGCCCCGCTCAGAAGCGCAGCTGCAGCCGCTGGGCCAGAGACACCCCTGAAGGACCGCGGGCGGCCCATGACGGGGCAGGGACCCTCTGACGGACTGCGGCCACACTGGTGTGAAATACTTTGCCTTCGCTGGCCTGGGGCTTGAGGCACAAATCGGTTTTGCAGGTGGCTCAGCTGCAGACACTGGAGAGGGAGAAGTGAGAAACTGGAGACACGGCCCCCGAGGAA
>NW_010543399.1:8929-9285 GCF_000687285.1 Phaethon lepturus
GTGTTGACAAGGTGATAGATTTTCCAGAAGAACGGTAAATAAACAATAATGAAGTAAGTAATGGAAAAATAAAAAAAAAAGGGTCAGAAAGTGAAAGACACTATTAAAGTAAGATAAAAATGGAAATACTGACACAACTGCAACAAGCTATATATTATCAGATGCAGAAGCTGCTTTAAATGACTGGGATGATCTGAAAAAGGCACACACTGCTGCTTTTTCAGATGCACGTGAGTCATTTTCCCAAAGCTCTTTTGCCCACCGTTTTAACGCCAGCTGCTGCGACACTGAAAACGCAGAGATGCTCCCGTGCTTTCTGAAGGACGCAGGTGCCCAGCGGCGACGTGTCCCGCCGG
>NW_010543399.1:9295-12042 GCF_000687285.1 Phaethon lepturus
CGTCGCCGGCCTGCGCCGAGCACCGTCTCGTGAGCCTCGGCCCGCCTCTCTGAGCAGTCAGCTTCTCTCTCTGGATGAAGGTGGGAAGAGTAATCGGTAATCTTCAGCCGACAGAAACATCTGAGGAGCTGTGCAGAGTCCTCTGAAGCTTGATTTAGGGGCAGCAAGAAGACCTGCTCCAGGTGACTTCTGAGGATGCAGATCTTCCCTTCTCTCACACATACGCCTTATCTGGGATGAGGAGCAGGGGGGGTGTGTGTGTTATGACAGCAGCGTGGCTATCAAGATGTTCCCTAGATGTTAAAAATTCTGGCTTACCTCTAATAAGCTCGCTTGAATGGTTCTCCTTTTACTGGTTAATTACTTTGATGATTTGACTAAATAATACTTAGCCTATTATTATTATAACTTCTTGTTTTTACTCCTTAGAAATGGATGTATATTCTTCTCTCCAATCAAGACGAAAACTAGTTTATTAGTTAATAGTTAGATACAGTAACCAGTATTTGCCTGAGAAACATGAGTTATTTTGCCTCTTAAACAGTTTTTGTAAAGACCAGAGTCAGAAAATACTGTGTTATTATGGTAATAATAATTAGTACAATTACAGTGTACTTCAGTCTACAACACTTCATGAAGTTAGGTACGTATGAGCCATATTTCACTGCGATATAAACTGACTTGGAGAAAAGCTTCATCATTAGTTATCTTCAGACCAGGAAACAAGTTTCAGATCTTTCAGCTCTTCACTCTGGACTTCTACTTATCTTCTCATAACAGAAGTCAGAGTCAAGAAGAGGAAAGGTAAAATTCAGCAGGTAGATGCAAAGACAGAATTCAGTATTTGTTTCATGAGATCCATTACCTGGAGGAAATCAGAGGAAGATTATTGGTGTTAACTGGGGTTCTACTTTTTTATGTTGCTTTCTGATAATAAAATTATCTATTTCCATCTCTTTCTGTTTTTCTTTCCCTCCTGTCCTCTTTAAAACATTACATATTCATTGGGAAGGGTGGAAGCCTCTGGGGCACTTGGAGTTTTGCACAAATAATCCATCTTCCTTGAGAATGAAGTGAAAAATGAAAAAATGAGCAAAGCAATCCAATCTCTATTTCTGTACACTTTCACACTGATGCAATAAATCTTGCACACAAATTCTTTACAGTGCCCCTTAGAACAAGATCTCTGGAGAACCCCCCACCAGATTACTTACAGGTGTTTAATGTTAGGACACCTCGGGTATTTGAGAAAAATTTCTATGTATTTTTAACTTAAAAGGAAAAGAAAAAAATATGTCTGAATTTATATCGTGCTTATAAAACAAGAAAGAGCTAACAATCTTCGTATTGTTCACGTATTTGTATTTTAGAATAATTGACACTTTCTTGACAAAGGAGGAAGCACTACAGAGGCTGCACTTAATCTCAAGTCCTAAACTTATACCAGCATGTTTGCTTTAAAAAGCAGTTAGAAAGGAAACATAGTATAGTAACAACTAGAAATGGTTCAATAAAACAATATTTCAAAGGCTCACATCAGATTTCAAATTTGTGTTTTCAAGAAATGAGTTGGCTGGAATGCATCTTTATGAGGCACTTTGTAGATATTTGAGCATAGTGAATTTGTTGCTTACGAAAGCGGGCAGCTTGGTGCTATCAAAACCGTAGAACATAGACCTAGAATAATCTTTCTCAGAGAGTTTGCCTTTCCAGTCCCTATCAGTGATTGAAGAAAAACTCCTGAACCTTTCTGTTTGCATTTTCATTTGTATTTATATTTGTGTAGGTTTAAAACTGATTTCTTTTCACATTCATTCTTATGAGCAGTATTGATTCATAAGAACAGTTATTGAACGGACATTTTCAGAATGTAACAGTAATTCATTTAGTTAAGGAAAATAAACTCATTTTGTGATTACATTAATTTCAGGTTGAAGCCATTAGTCATCCTTCTAGCTGAGTTTATGTACTATGGTCACACTACCAATCTGTCTTTAGTGTTTTCATTCAGGGAAACAGTTGTGTAATAAAAAAAGTAATGGTCAAGGAGCAAATTCAGTTTTGCAAATGTTTAAAGTAGTATTCAGTACTAAGAGATCAGTAATAATCTATAGGTAAAATTTGATGGTTTGAGGGGGTAAATGAATATAAATTATATGCTATTAATAAAGTTTTTACTGTTTGCTAAGAGAAAATAAGGCTACTTTCAAGACATTTCTCTCTTTCAAATAAATTCACTTGTATTTGTGGATGTCCTATTCATTAATTGCTTAACATATTCTGATGGCATAAATTTAAGTGAAGAAAAATTAAATAGAAAACTCATCCCCAAGGAAATCAACTGAAGTATGCAATGGACATCAGGAAAGACAGGGTTTAATTTAAAAGCTACCAGACATAGTTTTATCTAAGTGATATGTAGAATTTTAACTTTCTCTTTCATGCAGGCACCATTCTGCCAGTTTTCCTTTGTGAATACCTGTGTTTCCCCTGAAGGAAAATGTTAATGCTTGCCACCAGACCTGTCCCTCACGCAGTTTTCTCCACAAAAAAAAAAAGTGGAGTAAATTTAGTATTAAAATAATTCAGTTCTGCCTAACAGGAATGTTTCTTCCAGTTAAGAACCAATTACCTGCTAAGACCCCTAAGGCTATCTGGTGCTGAACCATAACTTACATGTTTTCTACCAGTGCTTTTCTATTTTCTTCAGTTTGTGGATGTCGTGGTTTAGCCCCAGCCGGCAGCTA
>NW_010543400.1:0-6178 GCF_000687285.1 Phaethon lepturus
GCCAGGGCTGGGCAGGGGTCATGGGGAAGGCAGCTGGGAAGCACAAGGAAAAAATCTGTTTACTCAATTAAATGATGCACTGTTCAGTCATCAGATTTTTTTTAAGTCACTCCTTATCCCCTCCAGAATAAAGAGCTGATTATAAAAAGAGAGGTGGGAGGACAAACCCTGCAGATTAAAAAAAAGCTTAAGGTATTTTAACACAAAGCTCCTCCGGGGTGCGTCAGGCCCTCCTGCTTTATAAGGAGGCTTTGGTTTTGGGGAGGGTCACCTGCATCAGCTGCCCTGGCGCTGCTGCTCCAGAAGACGACGGATGTACTCCTCCAACAGCTCACAGGAGCCCCCAAATAACGGGACCCCGGGGCCTTTCGATGGCCCCCAGTGGCCCCACCAGGCGCCGCGGGGCATGTACCTGTCAGTGGCCGTGCTGATGGGCATCGTTGTGGTCTCCTCCTCGGTTGTGAACGGCTTGGTCATCGTGGTGTCCATCAGGTACAAGAAGCTCCGGTCTCCCCTGAACTACATCCTGGTGAACCTGGCCGTGGCCAACCTGCTGGTGACGCTCTGCGGCAGCTCTGTCAGCTTCTCCAACAACATCAACGGCTTTTTTGTGTTTGGCAAACAGATGTGCGAGCTGGAGGGCTTCATGGTCTCCCTGACGGGTAAGGACACGAACCTCGAGACCTGTCTTTGTCTTTGGTTGGGGCTGTTGTTTTTAGCAAAGGAGCCTTGGGGAATGTTTTGTCAGATGATTGCTGCATCTCCTAAAGTCAATGCTTTGTGCGTGATGTAAAGCTCCTGTCCTTCAGCTATTCTTTAGTGCAGGGAAGGGTCAAGCAGCTGGTTGGCTGTGTCAGGTCACCACATGCTGACTTGGTCTTCACAGGGCGGGCAGTGTCACTTGGGCACATCCGGAGTCCTCGCTCGGGATGCGCTTCGTGGGTGCTGGCTGCTATGTCAGCACACGGATGGTTGTGTGTGCACCAGAAAGGTGGAAATGCACAAAACCTTTTGTCAAGGACACTCCAGCGGAGAAACTGTGGTCATAACCAGGATGCGTCACAGACACCCAATTGCCAACCATTTTTAAGGGCCAAATATTCTCACAGCTATCCCCGCCATAAGAAAAATGTCTGACTTGTTACAACGCCGTTTATTTCAACAGCTCTTAATCATCATCTGCCGTCCCCACAGGGGCAGCAGAGCCGTAGGAGAGCCTGCTCCTACGGCACAAACCCTCCTTCTCTCCCCAGGTATCGTGGGGCTGTGGTCCCTGGCCATCCTGGCCTTTGAGCGGTACGTCGTGGTCTGCAGACCCCTGGGAGGCTTTCGGTTCCAGCACCGGCACGCCGTCAGCGGCTGCGCCTTCACGTGGAGCTGGTCCCTGCTCTGGACAACCCCACCACTCATGGGCTGGAGCAGCTACGTGCCTGAAGGTAGGGAAGTGTGCTTCAGGCTCCACAGCATCACCTTCTTACATCTATCGTTTTCAAGCACGGGGTAGTTGGAGAGTCTCTATGCTGGTATTTAAAATGTTAACACCTCCTGCTTGCTCAGTCAGTAATCCTCTCGCAGAGGTTGTTCTTCAGAAGTTACCCACTGCATGACATGCTGCAGCCATTCTTAGACATCTGATGGACATCGGAGCCATGAGCTGCTCCAGCTGCCGGAGCACACCCAGCCCAAATCTGCTCACGTAGAGGCTTGGCATAACGCTGCACGCCGCAGCAAATCACCCTCCCACACGGAGCAGTCGGCCAGCCCAAAACCACAGTGGCTGATCTCCAGGCCACTGGGGACGGAAGAGTGAGAGGCATCGCTAAGAGGGAGCAGCGCCGGCGTTCGCTATTTTGGAGCCTGTTACTGAGCCCCTGTCCAAGCCATGATCAGTTTGAGCTTTTTTTGAAACTTATTTGTTCCAGGTCTGAGAACCTCCTGCGGGCCCAACTGGTACACCGGCGGCAGCAACAACAACAGCTACATCTTGGCCTTGTTTGTCACCTGCTTCGTGATGCCCCTCAGCCTGATTCTCTTCTCCTACACCAACCTGCTGATGACCCTGCGAGCGGTAAGTATGGCGAGTACAGGTGAGTTAATGGCTTCCTGCTCACAAAGCGGCTGGCGAGGCACATCTCCATCGGGATGAAGAGCCTCACGGCAGGTTTTTGTGGCAGTCGATGGAGCTGACATCTCCTGATGCTGCTGTCAGGGCACCTAAGGGATGGAAATGCCGTTGGAAGTTGTTAACGGGCATTTCTCTCTCTTCAAAACTCCCTGCAGGCTGCAGCGCAGCAGCAGGAGTCGGACACGACGCAGCAGGCGGAGAGGGAGGTGACGCGCATGGTGATCACAATGGTGGTGGCCTTCCTCATCTGCTGGCTGCCCTATGCCACGTTTGCCTTGGTGGTGGCCACCAACGACGACATCGCCATCCAGCCGGCTCTCGCATCCCTGCCCTCCTACTTCTCCAAGACCGCCACGGTTTACAATCCAATCATCTACGTCTTCATGAACAAACAGGTGAGAGCGCAAGCCACCAGCTAACGAAACCACAGCTTCACTGGGGCTTCTGCAGAACAACTTCATGGCCTCATAAACCGTGGAGGAAACATCTATGCTATCTGGAAGCGTAGACACAGGTTCAACCGAGGAGGTGCTGTATAAGCAGCAAGGTTTTGGGGAATGAAATGGAAAGGGAGGGAGCAGCCTCCAAGCCTGAACAAGAGCTCATTTTCTGCTTCCATGATTTTATAGGGTCAGGCAGCTTAATTTTACATCACAAACTGCTCACTGAACACACAAAGCAAACAGAATGAACCATTTATTGTCAATAAACTGCCAGGGTCAGCAAAGAGTTGGGATGGGACTTAATGCAGATCTCACATGAAGTACAATGGGCTGAGGAGCATCCACCCCGCAGCCTCTGCCTCCAAGTCTCGAGGTGGACGCCAGCTTTCTTCCGTGACACGTAACCTGTATTTTTCCTGCCCAGTTTCAGAGCTGCCTGCTGAAAATGGTGTGCTGTGGTCACCACTCCTGGGGGACAGGAAAAACTGCTCCGGCTGCCCCTGGCCCCCACGCAGGCGTCGCTGCAGACGGGCTGCGGGATAAGGTGACACCATCTCATCCTGTCTAACTGCAGGCAGATCCTGCCTGCACCAGCCTCAGCTTCAGGCTCAGCCTGTCCCACCCGGCCTCGCTCAACACGGGCACAGCGCAGGGCCCGGTGCCGTAGCTGCGCCCCGCACCCCAGAGACGGCTGGCTCCTGGGGGTTAGAGAGGTCCCCAAAAACCCTCGCGCTGGTCCCCAGAACGACACAACTTTGTCTTCCTGCAGGAAGACCCCCTCACAGGATAAACTGCAAACTTCTATTTCACTCTCCCAAGGAAATACCCCTCCCTTCCAGCCCCTCACCTCGGGGAATCAGGACTCTTTTGAGAACAAAGGAAGTAAGAGTAGTTTTTTCCTCTATGCGAAACATCCCAAGTTGCTGTTGCCGGAGTCAGGCTGAACCCTCTCGGCTGTGACACCAGCTCCAAAGCCGGCCGTAGGACAGAGCCGCACGTCCACCGTCCCTAGATAGACCGGGTCCTGTTGGCATTGCCCCATTTCCCTGTGAAGTTCGAGGTCACGCTGTGAAACTGGCAAAAATCCGGCAGGTATGTTTAAGTGCAGGCTGCACTAATAAAGGTTAATAAACACTGATCAGTTCACATGCATCTCTCTTACCAGCTGATAGATGGTTCGACAGAAAACACTTCACCTCCCGCTACTACAGCTGACACTTCCTCACACCTGGCAAGTGCTACATATGCCATCATAATGGGTGGCAGGAAAAAAAACAGCTCAAAAGACACAGTGTTATATGTTTTATTTATATTTAAGGCAATAAGGAAAGGTCTTAAACCCACTGATTCCCCAGCAAATTACAACCCAGGTTGTAACAGGCCCTGCAGACAAGGCATAGCCAAGCCACCACTACCCAAACTGCTGGGCAAAAACAAAAAAAAACCCCAAAAACCCCTCCATGGGGTTCCACAGCTACACACCTGATCTTGAATCTCAAAACACAACCTTCACCTACACCAGCTGCAATTACACCTCTAGACTGCGGTGCTGTTTGTGAGATTTAGGAGCCTATGGATAAGGCTTCTAAGTACAAGATTTAGGCAATACCACAGACAGCAACCCCCAGAGTCTCGGTTTCATCAGATTCCTCGGTCTTAAAAAACACTAACAGCAGCTTGTCTGCCTTCATAGTTAACTGTCTTTCAAATTTTGATTCTGAACACTTCAATTGCTTTCAAAATGAGACACAGTCACAAGATTTAAAGGTTCACTCTCCCCTCCGCAGTTTTGTTTCTATCGCCCATCGTCTCCAGGGACGATCCCAAAACATGCCTCACTACTCTCCTCCTCCCACCATCTTCCACAGCTTTTGCTGTTGCAGCAAACCCATGAAGGAGTTAGAGGGAAGAATTGCTAAAAGTTGTTCATCGCCTCACTAAATTGCCTCACTAGGATGCAGTCCCCAGCCTGGCGCCAGGCAGTCAGAAAGGCAATCTGGACCGGCAGAAGCGATGACGAGATCTGGGGGAACGGAGGTTTTGTTCTATCCAAGATTCTCTGCTTCCAAACCAAGCCCAGTACAACAACAGGTACAAGGGAGCTGAAACACAGCTGCTTAGGGAACGAACATTTGCTTTTCTTCCCACTTGTCTTCACTCAAACGTAACCGCAGGGTCCTGTAAGTGCCTCTGGAGAAACACAGCATCCGGAGGGAGTGCCGGCTGCCGGAGATCCTCACCCCAGCCCCGTGTCTCAGCCTCCTTCTCTCCACTTGCTTCCCTACATGCAAACCTGTTTGCAGGCCAGCAGCTCAGAAAGGAATTAGAACAGCTCAGTATCACTGTTTTAATTTAATTAATTGGCCTTTCATTCTCTGGGAACATGAAAAGCAGCATTAGACAGGCTCCCTGTCTTTTGCTGGTACTTGTGTAATTGTTCCTGTTAACGACAGCTTTTGTGTCCATGCTTTATGTTATTAGGATGACTTACATTCATGCTAAACTTAAATCTGGAAAAGGACCAGCAGCTGAAAAACTGAAATCTCCAACTGCTGCGTTCTGGCCTCCGTAAGGAGAGCAGATAGGCTATGGGACTACTTGAAAGGCTACCAACAGAAATAAAAAATCGCCACATTAAGATTAAAAAAAGATAGGGAAATGGTTCACAGTCTGCTCACCATTTGGTCTGACAGATAAAATAGAAAAAGAAATCCAAGCAGCTAAGGAGACTTCACATGTTGCAAACCAAAGCGATATATAATCATGTGCATGCAAAAATGCACATGCACTTGCTCCACTCCACCACACTGCTGCAGCCCTGCAAAAGTTTCAATTACTTTTTATTTAACTGAGCAAGTCTATGAAACATAAAAAAACATTGCCTGAAGTGAGAGGGAATGACCCTGAGCTATTTGTCAGTTGTGGGTAAGAAGCCACTGAGGACAGAATCACAAAATAAATTTGCAATTTAACTTTTGTGTGCATTTGTCATTACCCTCTGTTCCCTGCCACAGGCTGCAAGGTAACACAACGCTTTGCACAGCCCCAGGCCGATGTAAAGCAGGATCTTGTTCCAGCAGCATTTATCAAGAATATAAAGTTCTTTTGCCTACAGCAAGGGTACAGAACTCACAGAGAAAACTGGGTTCCTGCAGTTGATACCAGTCTGGCTTGGAAAATATTAAACCTTTGCCTGGACAAAACTGTGCAAGGCACAAAAGCAAGCCCTGTTTCCCATGCACCGGGCACTGCTGTGAGGTGCAGAACTCAAACTGCAGTCTCCTCTCCACAGGTGCTTCTGCTCCGTCGCTACCATGACACAACTAAATGGATGAAAGATTTTTATTTTTAATTGATCCCTTCTGAAGAAAGCTCCCCAGTGTTTGCCAGTTTGCAGCACCTTCCCTGGAGCAGCTCTGTCAGCATCTAGTTGTATACATTGTCTGGTGATGGGAAACATATAGTTAATAACAGGTAAAAAAACCCCAAACCAAAAAAGAACCTCCAAAACCAGAGAAAGAACCACATGGCAGCACAATAACCTTGGAAACTTTTAATAGTATTGTTAAACCAAATAACTAACCATTACAAACAGGCAGAATTTCCCTAC
>NW_010543400.1:6209-33636 GCF_000687285.1 Phaethon lepturus
AATGAAAAAGCACCAGGTGGTACACCCAGCTGTACAAAGGCAGCTAAAATCCCAGTGTCAGTTAAAAAGGCACAAGGCCAATCTTCACACCTCCTGCAGCTGAACAGTTTTTATCACAAGAAAAGTTAATTGTGAAGTTGCTGTGCCCATCAAAATCATGATCCAAAGCTCAATTATATCCAGGGTCTGTTTGTTTTTGGTTTTTTTGGATGAGGCCTACCGAAAGTGTGGTTTAATAAAACAACAGTTATCTTTGTAAATACTAACCAGATTTTCTCATATTCTTGCCTAATGCTGGCAGGGAATGTATTGCTGCACTTGCAATCTCTGGAGAACACTGCCTCTTTCTCATTAGCTTTTTGCACAGCAATTAATCCCCTTAATCAGTCAAATCAGTTCAACACTAGATCACAAAAGCACTAAGAAAAGAGAAAACAAGAAATTACCTTGTTAAATTTAATGAGCAAGGAAAAACATACACTACATGGGCTGTAGTGCTCCACACTCCAGCATGGAAAAATTTAACGAGTGCCTGAGCAGTAACAGCAGTCCGCAGAATTACAATCATTTTATCTGTGACACTGAAAACTGCACAACGCAACAGAGCAAAAGATTCTTTTGCTTATGTAAGCGTGCATGTGCAGAAAACTCCCCACCACATAGCCAGCTTTGTAAAGGCGTTACATCGAGAATACAGTTCAGTCCTGCGATAGTGCTGATACTGCCCATACATGCAACGATGGTGTAAAACCAGTACAAACTGTATTACAAAGACCATTAGATTTTCTTCTGTACTTGCTGCTTCAGTTAAAGGAAGTCCGAGCTTTGCAACTGTTTATGTGGCCAAAAAGGGGTTGCCATTCACAGGCTGTACAAGCAGCAGTAAGCAGGTGATATATTAGAACTTCTTCACTATCCTTTTTAATCATATTGGAGAGCTCTGATGCAAAACAATCACCCTGTAAGAAAAAAAAAAAAGTTACACAGCTGGCTTTTTTTCTTATATGAAATTACAAGTTGAAGGGAATGGGCTTTCATATTGCCCCTGTCTCCCTCCTCAGCATGGAAGAGAAGAATGTATCTCATACAGCCAGAGAATACAAACATTTCTGCCAAAAGCCCAATTTAATTCACAGAGAGGCTCACCTGAATGGCAAAGACCAAGACAGCTGTTCCTGTAAGTGGGATTTCTGATCTTCAGGACGCGTGTCTAAAAAACATGTAAATGCGGCTCAGAACCAAGAAGAACATACACAGCCACGCAACGCTTCAAAGAGAGAGCTCCAGTTTTGTCAGCACACAGCAGCATGCTGAATCAAGCGCTACAGATCCCTTTGCTAGACCCATTAAGCTGCACTTGTAACCAGAAACCAGCCTCAGCTCTGTTGCCATGGGGTGCATTACACAGGACCCTCTCTGTGATCAGAAATCATTCTGTTTTCAAAACCTGAAGCCCAATCCCTACCAGCTCAGTCCTCCTAGAAATCTGACAGAAAATAGGGTCGTATGTGCTAATGCTGTGCAAACAACAAGCACAATGATGCCACACCCAAATCTCCAGGTTTAAAAATTACCATCAACATTTCTAAAAGTAACTAGTGATTTGGGACATTTCAAACTTCGGGTGCCTAACTGGAAAGCAAAATGTGTTGTAAAGCTGACTGCTGTAGAAGTGTTAAATGCCCACAGCGCTGAAGATCAGCCTCCTCCAAGTTATCTTGTGCTACAGACAGACTACTGCCTATGGACAAAATGCCAGCTCTTTCATATTTTTTGCATAGCAATAAATGCACATTAACTTAATGCGTCAGCCCCCTCCTTGTACCAAGAAACATCTTTAATTGAGAAATGTTGAAAATGGCAACCTTTTACTTTAGCTGTAGAATAACAATCACCTTTGACAGTTCTTAATGGAGATTTGGATTTCACAGAACAGAGGGAACACTTTTATCTTGGATCTTCTTCCTTACTTCTAGTTTCTATTAAAGGGAAGCCAGGGAGATGAGACCAAAACAGATGTTTAAGGGATTTGATGGCATTAGCATACACATCACAGATACATACCAAACCATAGGGATAGTAACCACATTCCTACAGCGTGAAGCATCTAGGTGCCCAAGCCAGAGAAGCTGAGCACTAAACAGGACACAGATACAGTATTATCGGCTGTCTTTCAGTGCTTTCAAGTCAGCAGAGGAAATGACACTCTCGCTATGAAAGAGACACTCTGCAACTCCACAAAACGGTCAGTCTCAACTGACGCCAAAAAAATCAGGAAATTTTCAAGTGTCTCGGGAGAGTTTACATCTCGAGCAGCTTCCTCTCCTTTAAAAGCACAGGTACCCAAATGGAGGAAATCAAGAAAAGCAAAAGGGTAGTCTGTGCAACCTCAACAAATTCAGCACTAATGATGTAATAAATGTGATACTGCCCAGCGGAGCATCCAGTAGCTTTACAGACAAAGAGGACCTTCTGAACTCCCTGCACAGCCTTCTGCTGCTCTGCCTCTGGCCTTGGCTCCACCTTCCTCTACTCCCTTCTTCCTTCCAATATCTTCTGGATCTTGCAGGGTTGCAGCCCTTGAATGACAGAGTTTTGTGTATCATCCCAATTTTTCGTACTTTCTTTTAAACAGGATGAATACAGAGCACTAAACCAGAAGCCTCTGGACATACTAGATGCCTTTTTATTTTTACCCTGACCTGTAAGGGGCATCTGCCCCCTCCAACTTTAAAGCAAACTGCCTCTCCCCTCCAAGAATACAGATGAGCCTTAGCTTTACATCCGTATGCAGACTCCAATGATTCCTTACGTAACAGCATTAAGTAAATGCAGGCTGACTACAAGTGTGAATGGACTTTGGATCCAGCGATTTATGAACATGGCAGTATACTGCAGGAATCAGTCTGTCCTGTCAGGAAGATCCTCCTGGTTATCAGGACATTGGCCTTCTGTGTTCAATTAAAAAAAATATCCTGATGCCAAACACAAGAATATCTTGTGTTGCTTAGTAAGATACATGTTAGGAATGACTTATTACTGCTCACTAGCATTTACTGTGGAGTTGTTCAGAGTTACTAAGCCCTGACCTTTGGTTCTAAGAGGAAAAAAGTTATTTGGGCTATGAATCTTTTTCTTAAAGTGATGTATATATGACTTCTGCCATTTTCTTAATTTCCTCCTATATCGCCATGACAGTATAACCATCTTCCCAAACTCTTCTTTAAAGTCTTTTCTAAAGAGCTTTCATGCTTCTGTTCTCTTAATGTACATTATTCTCTATCTCAAAAACATCTACTGTTCTGTCAAATTATCTCCAATTTCTGTAGAGACTATGCACTGCCTTCCAAGCTTATTGAAGTATTTCCTTTCCACCTACAGGAAATTATATTAACAAAACATTTTTTTTCCCCTCTCAAGTTAGCATGCAGAGTTCAGATTGATGTTTCCAGGCAAGTTCCCTGACACACCACTCTCTAAGGAGTGACAGCCCATGTTCTGAAAAGCCCTGCATAGATCTGTACACAGAACATAAACAAAATAAAACTTATGAAAAAAGTATCAATTATCAGCTAACCCAAGAGTTTGTCCCTGGGGTTGCTCTTGGATGTCCACATCTCCAGGAATTGCATGGAGCATTCTTTCTAAAATATCATCAAGAGTAGAGTGAGCCCTGTTGAATAAAAAATTTAAAATGGATGCTGGCAAGTTTAATACTACACATTTTAAAATAAAACAGTCGTAACTACCAGGGTTCTTAAAAAAGTTGGCTTACTGTAAATATTGAATCTTGTTAAAATATACTGGAACCATTATTCTACATTTTTGTAACTCAAGGCCAAATATGTCCTTTTTTCATACCTTTCTGTTTCTTCTGCTAGATTAAATGATTCCTTAGTCCATAAACTATGATTCCTCTTCCAACTTCTCTCAGATTCTTTTTTTGACTCTCCATCTTCCATTTTAATTTGATCAGGAACTATTCACATAAACATAAATATTTTAATATCAAAGGTATGAAGGAAGATAATAAAGAAATTAAAATGTGTTTTTTATTTACTGCACTTGGGAAACTTCCAGTTGTCCACTTCTCAATTACACTTTCCTCAGTCATCTGATTTTCTACCCGTTAAGCAAATTCACATTATCTACAGTCAAAGGTGGCCAGTAGCAAGACCTAGATAAATATTTTACTGTAACACAATTTTAGATTCACAGGACTGAACATTTTGCTTCATACTAAAATGAAAAATGCATGTGGAAGTTAATCTTTAATCTCTCCCCTTACAATCCTAGATATGGGAGAAAAATCAAAAGAAAACCTGTGGATGTTAGCTTTGTTACCCTACTTAGCAAAATCCAATGATATCCGCCCCCCCCAAGACTTATCTCAGCAAGTTCTGTTCCCTACAGCATGTGAATATATTCAGCCACCTTCTGCTAAGCTATGATAAGCAGGAAGCAGTAGGCTGTCATAAAAATGGAGTCTGAAATAGCTGTACTTTATGCAAATACAACAAAAGCACAGTGATTGAACAGCAAGTAACACAGGCTGCTGCATTCCTTACCACCTAAAAACAAGATACTCCTATGAATAAAGTCACAGTAGCTTCTATCCTTTGGGTAACAATTTTAAATGGGAAAAGATCTAACAAAGCTGTAGGATAACACAAACAAGTGCCAGTATCATTCTCAAGTGACTATGCTATTTAGCTTTTTTACAGACTAACTCATGTTCTTTTTTTTTTTTTTTAAACTGCTCTTCGCTTTCTGACTCATTGGAAACAAATGCAGAGCCTATACTCTGAGATTACTTGCTCTACATCTAAAATTTATTCCCACTTATTATTGTTTGCAGTTTCAGAAGCACAAGATTCACTAATGCTATCTTTGATATCTTTGTAACAGAACAGGAAATATAATATTGATTACCCCAATTAATGCTATTTTCTTACACCATGAGATCAGAAGCATTATTTCATTAAGGTGAATAAGACACACAAGCAGTTAGTGTGCACTAGCCACTTTCTCAACTGAACCACCCTCCCAGAACGGAAACTTCAGCTCTATTTTACATCAGCTGCCCACCATCTATACTTCCGTGGGTTTCGTCACTTCTGTTTGAACACAACATACATTACAGTGGCATAATAAAGGTAGAACGTTAATTCTGATAGGTCAGACCTACAAGCTCTAGATCCCACCAGATCCCCATAGAGTTTAGAGAGTGAATACACTGAGAAAGACAGCAGACACTGGTGGAGGGGTACTATTTGTGAAAAGCTTGCATATACCCCTACCAAGAAAGGGAGAATCCTCTCAAATTTCTGAACCACAAATACAAAAAAAAGCTAAAAATTGAGGTTTATCATCCAGCTGAACATACAGTGAAAAGTATTCAGAGTAACTTTGCAGCAATACAAAAGTAATTTTCTATTTGTAATCTCTACAATAGGACTATCATCAACTAACCATTTAGCTGCACTCCGCAGTCATACAATCCCTTCTCTTTAAAGCTTTGAGCGATGGAATCTTGCTGCTTTAAATATTCTGTTAAAAACAGCATATTTCCTTATTGATCTAGATACTCTTTCTAAATTGACTCTATACAATCTTAAGTACCATATTACTTTATCCATCCAAACCTAGATGAAAACCTTTACGTAATCTGTGATTAGCTCATATATTAATTCTACAAATTGTCTCTGGCCATCACTTATTAATTTGATGCCAGTCTCCACATGTCCTTGTTTCGGTGAGTGAGGAAATAAAAAGATTAAAATGTGTCTGGGTGCCTCATTTCTAAAAAAGCACAGGACCTATATACATTGAATTATCCCAATGTCTGGTGTTAGTTTAGGAAAAGTTTATAGGTGAACAGCCAAAACAAATTCTGCTGTAACACACCCTAGTAAAAATAATGTGGAGTTTTTACACTGTGCTCTGTCTGAAGATGTATGTGATTACAAAAAAGAAACATAAATCACTGAGACTAAGCTCTGCAAAAATACCTGAGGGATGCAGCTGCCTGGCTTGCACTCGTTTTAATGGAGAACATGCATTGCTCTGGGACACACACCTTTCAAAAATTCAGTCTACACAAAATTCATCTCAGTGTTAAATTACATCTGCACTCAGTAGGCTAGCTGCTCTCATCAGCAGCAACTAACCATTACATGAAATGCAGAAACTTCAAGGACTAACTTAAATAACTGCCAGTTATTTAAGCTGTTGATGCCCAACTTCCTAATCATTGACCTGACTGCAACTAATTTGGAAGCTCTTGTGTATTTTAGTAGTGAGTGATTTGGGAGAAATCCTGACTGAACACAGCTGGCAGCCTCATACCATTTTGGGTGAAGTGCCTCTTACCAATTTCATCCAGCAGCTCTTGGGCTGGTGGAGGCAGCTCATCAATGAAGTGGTTAGATGCCTGTGAGAGTGCTGAGGCAGAAAAAAAAGTCTAGTTAATTAGCAGTGATTAATCCTTAATAACTGTGATATAGGCTTATATTATAACAGCATCTTGCTGACGTATTTATCAACCTGCATGAGCGTGGCTCATTCACATTTTATCAATTATCCTTAAATAATTTCATAATGGAAAAATAATTTAGCTAGACTTGCACATTCAGTTCTCAATCCTGTATTGCAAATTTTAGGCCAGTAATATTTACACTTCAAACGTAGGTTGATTAGAGGTCAGAGTTCTTGGTCTGCAGGTGCAAACACAAAATCCATAACCTAATTACCACTAGCAATACACAGTTGTGTGCAAAGCTATAAAAAGGTATATCCAGGGTGGGGGGAAGAAAAGGAGAGGAGAAGTAAAACTGTTCTTTCTCAAATCTGTTTCACCGTCTATTGATCATACTGTTTGGGCTGGGGCTGGGTTAAGAGACTTACCAGATGCCTTCCTGGTGCTTCTCAAGGATGAAGCAACTACTGGCAACCCACCCTGTGTAAGATCATACAGAATGAAACACAAGAAAGTAAACTGAAGAACTGCTGGTCTTCAAGCCCCACCCCCTTCAACATACTAAATCCAAAATAAGGTGAGGCCTTAATTAAAGCCTTAGCTGACCACTAAATTTTAAACTAAGCTCTCCAATCAGTTCAGAATACGAAAACAGAGCTAGCATGCAGGTAAGCCAGATGTGTCAAAAGTTTTGCTTGGGCTGCTGTGCTCTCATCTTTTAGCTGGCCATAAGATACTCTCAGCTACATAATCTTTATCCATTTCAACATTCCATATGGGCAATTCAATGGTAATTCCCTGAAAGGACAGTTCCAACATTTCTTAAGTTCCCATTCTCTGCTTTGAATCTTTAAAGTCAGGTACACCTATTCACCAAAAGAGCCCCTCAAAATCAAAAATTTGTAATTGTAGGCAAGTCCTTGCTGTTCTCAGAATGGAAACAGTGCTTCATGCACTTAATCCTAGAATAAGATTTTAGACAAGAAAGTGACACAACCAAATACCTCCGCAGAAGCAGTCAAGGCAGCACTGCACTGTTAATGGGCTTAATGAATTCTGACTGTCTGCTATGCAAGCAGAAAGACACAGACCTGACAACAACAAATGCAGTTGCTACTGCTCTGGTTGAACAAACTCCAATTTAATCTTTAAATTAGAACCCCATCAATGAATAACAATAAGAAAGGCATAGAGGCAACTATTTTATATACAACTGTCTGAAAAGACAGTTAAGATAATGCTGTGGCTCCAGAATACCTTCAGTTCCAAAAAGATTACTGGAAATAACTACAGTGACCTTGGAAATGGTCAACACCAAAGAGAGGATTTTTTGATACAACAAAGTTGATAACGTTATGCCACATCTGTGCATAAAAAGGACAAACTTAATCCCCTAATACAAGGGCCTTCTGAACATTTACTTGCTTCCAAACTACTGGATGGAGGCCCTTCCACCTTAGTTTTCTTTCTCAAGGAATCACTCATTTAAGTACTCATCTATCTTCCCTCAGTAAGTTTTGAGAATTCTTCAGTTTCACATGAAAACTTGAACACACATGCACATACATTAATCTTCATTCAAGTTTATTCCCCACTTCCACATAGTCAAAAGCCTATAGTTCACAAATCACTTGTGAATTCAGATAAGCAGCCTGCTGTTGCCTCACCAGAAAAGCAACTGATCAGCGCCCCTCCTCACCCAACAAAAAAGTACCTTTTCTTCCCTTTTGCTGACACTTGCCACTTTGGTGTTCTGAAATTACTGGATCCAATGCTGGGAAATGGCAATTCTTTACAGCCAAGGAAGGGATCGAGGGCAGACAAGGCCACTTTGATGGTGGTCAACATTTACACAAGGTTAGACGCAAGGGGAAGCCAACTCTTTGTATAATCAGTGGTACACACTGACTGCTTTGAAATCAATCAGAACTTTTGTCATTATGTCAACAGAGCCAGGATTCCAAACTACTCAAAGACCGAAAAGTATTTCTGTGCTTCCCAACTTGCATTTATTTTAAGGAAAAGTTATTTTGAAAAAAAAATTAAAGAATGGCTGGCATATGGGAAATTTTCTAGACTTACAGGCTCATTCAATTCAGATGAGCAAACTTCTGAAGCAACAGAGGGAATTTCAGTGTTCCTTCCCTCTTCATAGGCTGTAGTGAATGTCCTGGACTCTGCAGAGGAAATCTCTTGAGAACCACAAAAGGAAGAACCTGAAGCTACTTCATGGCAGTGTTTGTATTTCTCAAAGGCTACTGGAATTTTATCTTCTAGAATTAAAAAAAAAGAAAAGAAAATTTTGATAGCAAAGCTGGAAAATGACTTCTGGATTTGTTGCATCTTGGTCACATTTAAACAGAAGCAGAAAAAGGTTTCTGGTACTTGAACAGGCACCTGCGCAGGAACTAAGAAATTATTGTCCATAAATGATCTCTAAGCAGAAGTCCAAACCGATTACCTAGGAGTTCTGCCTCAGATTTTATTTATGCAAAACTTTGTCAACTGAGAAATTTTGACTACCATATAACACCAAATTAATGAAAGTACAAAACAAACCAGAAGTCATTGCCCTTAAACAACACTTAAGTTCAACATACACTGAGATCACTTTATCAACACTTAAAACATACTAAGTGCTTATTACACTGTCTGTCTTCCAAATGCTAAAAAATCTACATGTATCACTCCAATTTTAAATGTCTAAAACAATTTCTGATTTATGAAGGCTACCATGAACTACCAAGTAATTATCTTTCAGAGACCTTTCAGACAGGGGCTTTTCCCTGTAAATTCTCCTTTAGTTCTCTGTTAGAGATCTCTTTTGACCAAACATGCTCTAACTACAAAGCTGTAACTATCCAGACCAAAGCAGTGAGATTTCAAACAACAGGTACAGGATTTCTTGTGGTTACTTATTCCAAGCCTAACATTTATGCATTGGTACTACATGAATGGAGTTTCCATGATTCACATCAATGATTTTTACATTAGCAAATCTTGGCAGAAAAGTGAGACTCCTGGCACAGAAAGGTTAAGTGATTCACTGGTCCTCCCTTCTTTCCTCTTTGCCATTACCTGAGCTAAGTGGAGTGCTGACACTTGTTGGTGCATGACTGACTCTGGGTGTTTTGCAATCTATATTCCTGTAGTAGTTCTCTTGCTCGTAGGGGATACTCGACAAATCCTGAATATCCGCCACCGACCTGACGTAAGAAAAGATATTCTGACAGTTACAATAGCCACTTGTTGCACTTGTGAATCACTAAATTCTGCTATTTCAGGTTCTTTAAATTTTAATTTTGTTCAATCTTATCTAGTTTTCCAGAAGGAATAGAGACATTCCCTTTGAAATCTTCCCACAGAATTCTTGGAAGGCTAAAGATCACCATCTTCGATACTCTTACAGAGAGAAAAGATTATTTACTTTCCATTCCTTTACAGGATTTCTTAGTTGTAGTAATTCTCCTATAAAGGCAATCTCAGGAAACTGCCTCCAGAAAGGGCAAGAACTTCAACTGTGAACCACTAGGTAGAAAACTCTCTCTAAAGCCAAGGGAAGACATCAAAATTTAACAAAAATTAATGATCCATTAATTAAAACTAAATGCGTATCTTAGGAGCCTTTAAAAGAATTACTGAAACTGCTATAGAACTGCACAGGCAGTGATGTCCACTTAAGTTACAAAAATTATTAAGTGGCTGCAGGACTGGGATTATATTAAGCAAACCAACACCTTCTGCAGATATACCCCGGATGAAATGAACAGACATCTACTGTTACCAATTCAGTAATTTCGATGCAAATCTCCATTACCTGTAAAAAGAACCTAACTTTACTAGTAAAGTCATAAACATATTCTGCAATTTTTCTTGAGAATCAAAATCACAGGACTGTTTTTGTAATAAAATTTAGCTACATACTAATGATTTGCTCTTTAACGTAACTTTATTTCTTCTGTGTAATATGAACAGAAGAAACAAGGAATCGTAACGCTTCCAACATGAAGAAGCACATCCAAATTACACAAAGTTAACTACTTACAAATAAGAAAATATTTCAAGCTAAGGACAACTGTATGTGATAACTCTTTTATACCCAGCTCCCAACTTATCATGAGAAACTATTCTTTCAATACTTCAGTTAGTTTTCGCTCTCCCAGCTTTGGTCTGTCACATCTTCCTGTTCTGGATCAACACAAAACTTTTACAATGATAATGACCAACTTGCTGAAGTTTTGGTATAAAAAGGTCTGTGGCTCTTACACATCTTTTTCTTTGGATTCTTCCTGTGGCTCCCATAGGATCACTTCTTGTGCTGCTTCAACACTGGGATGAGAGAATAAAAGGTCACAACCATTGATCCTCCCAGAAAATTATGAAAAGAAATACATTTAGTTTCCTCCCTCTTAAAAAGTTTAAAGGACTACCTGCTCTCTGAAGTAGACTGCAGCTTATAAAAACTTTTTTTGCTTAAAACCTTACAAGACAGAGGGAGCTCTAGGAGAAAAACTCCATTTTAAGCACATTATGGATTTGTATCCAGTAAGGAGAAAACTTCTGACATACGCAGGTTCAAAAGAGAACTGAAAGTTAATGAAAAATCTATTAATATACATTGCTACGTTGTTTTATCATCCTTTTATTGACCTGTTTGTAAGCTATTCTCTCAAACTGTAACAACTCCACTGAAAAAGAAATGGGATTAGTCAGATGCTCAGAGAGCAACAGTCCTCTCTGTACTGCTGGCAAAAGCTCAATTCCCAAGTGAAGGGAGCAACCAAAACCATTACATTTTACCTTAAGGCCAAGTATTTACACGCTTGCTGCCTACCTTTGACAGTTAGTAACTCCATTCCTCCAGCAGAGGGGTGACAGTACAACACTGACAGACAGTAAAAGCAGCTCTCACTCCCACGCTCGGAGAAAGTGAGCAGCTGCTAACTCTGGAGGAACACAAGGAAAGCTAAGCTACAGGGAGGCTAGGCTAGTCTGAAAGCCACTGCTGAAAGACCTTCAGGGTGAGGACTGTTTCAGTTTAAGTGAAAGTACTCTTTGCACCATGAGGTGGTGATTCTGGCCAACATTTCTGCATACTAGTAGAATATAAAATTCACAAAAATACTGGATATAAGCACCTCACATTTGACAGATGAGACTGCAAGTCTCCAAGCATGGGCTAATGTTATCTGCAGGCAAGATACAGTGAGCATCAGATTGTTCCCACAGGAGGGGAAAAAGCATCATCTTCATGCTACTTGAGCTCCAAAACCAAAGCACAACAAAATTAACACAGATGACTGAAGCCTTAATTTGAATTATATTTGCTCTGTTTAAGACTGTAGTTTATCAGTGTAAAAGGAACTGCAATATATACATGACTTATTTTCCTATTTTAGCTCCCTCATTAAGCAAAAAAAAAAACCACACCAAACTGAACACTGTAAAAGACAAAACCCCATGAGACTTGTCAAAGTCCTAGTATTTTCTTAGCACCAAACTATGATATGTAGATAGTAATTAAAAAACACCACTGGCATCTTATTTGAATATTAGATATATAAACAGAATTAATAAACAGAGCACACTTTATAACCGAATTTATGCTTGAAGTAACAATGAAAATAAGTCTGTCTACCTGGCTACAGGCATATGGCTAAGCTGATTCACTCCTAGCATGTTACTGCCAGAGTTCTGCGCCGCTGTGCTGCAGAATAGTATTTTTCCTCCTGAATACAAATAATAAACATTCCCCATTATTGGGTTTTGCAAGTACAAAAGAAAGCAACACAACTCATTGAACAGGAAATTGCAACTTTATTAAATTTTTTAGTTCTTGTGACCTTTGCTGTTGTCAAGAGACAAATGTTTTAAAGATGCATTTTCATAAAAATACCACAGCTGCCAGACAGTCAACCTCTGAAGCACTGGGGAATATAGCAACATTTACAAATTTGAGCTAAGAGAGGCAACAGACTAGAGAAACAACGATGAACCTTCCATTATTCTGCACACACACAGTATCAGCTCTTACAGTTTTCAAGCTCAAGATCCTCCTAGCAGTAAGAATATTAATGTGTAAATACAACTCTAATTCAGTTACCAGCACCACAGCAAGTTGCATAAAAAGATTAAACTTAGCCCTAGGACAAAAACAAAAAGGTTGCAAACAAGTTTTGTTTTGTTTGGGTTTTTTTGGGTTTTTTTTAACCTAAAACACAGGAAGTACATAATCATTGCACTCAACAACATTTCAGTGACTGCAATGCCACAACTTCATCTTCCAAAATCCTGGGTGTCCTGAAATCTCACTAAAAAATAATGAAAGAGACTAAGTGACCCTGAAGAATCAAGCTCCAGCCTTCTGACAGGAGTGCTGCTGACAAAAATGTAGAGTGCAGCAAGACTCTGTCTCCCTGACTCAAAAGTACCTACAAAAGAAAGAGCACATTTACCTGAAACCTGAGTACCTGATCCTGCATCTTCAGGTAACTGTTTCTGCAAAAATCCTTCACAAGCATCTTCTAATTTGCCCTCAGCACCTGAGGTCTGAAACAGGGGGGACAAGAAAGTGAATTCAATTTCTCACAGCCAAGCTGTGAAGGGTAGGACAACTCTCACAGGATGGTGTTCACAATAATCAGAATGGAGAGACAAACTTTTCAAAAGTTTATCAGCAAACAGCATAGACTGGATTTAATAGTCCATACAATAGTTTCAAACCCTCAATAAATGAATGAAGATGTGTTTCAAGACTACTGAGCACTATAATTGACAGAGCTGTGAAGGAAAGGCTGAGACTATCAACCGTCTAAAACTTTTCTCAGTCACAGATTATATAATTTCCTAGTGAACAAATTAAAAAAAACATGTCCCTGGTGTTTTGGGAGTCTGGGTGACTGTCGGGTTTTAGTTGTTTGGGTTTTTTTTTTTTAAATTTCGTTGTTTGGTTTTTTGGTGGTTTGGGGGGTAGAGGGGTGTGTTTTAAAGGAACGGGGTTAGAATTGTCTTACTTTTAGATAAATATTTGTAGGTATTTTTTGAAAAGAAAAGAACCTGTCATTCTCCCATTTTCTACAGCTCTTCTTCAAATCAAATGGGAGCATAATAAAACCACATGTTGTGTAACTTATGTCCAAAGTTCTTGACACAAACTTCATTCCTGTCTTTACTGTTACTTTTACCTCTAGTTCTGAACTTAGCTGATTAGAGGGAAGGAAATAATCAGGATCAGGAGTCAAGAATTCTTTAGACACATCAGGAGATGAATTAAGGGAACAACATAATTCCCTTGAATGCCTCTGTGAAAGACATCATCATTTAAGATTCTTTCTCCACTCTGTATTAAAGAATATACATTTTAGTCAATAATGTTAAACAATACTGCATCAAATTGAAATTGTGTTTAATGTGATCATTGAGTAGGTAGGTAGGCTGAGTTTCAACCTACCTCCTGCTCCTTTCACTACCTTCACGGTTTATAGAACCAATCAAAAAAAGGCAGGGGGGGAGGGAAGATGGTGGATTGTTAGTCAGACGATAACTGAAAAGATCAGCTGTCTTGGTAGTTCAGTATGCAACCAGGCTAAATTGTTTTACAGATAACTAGCTGCAACTAGGTTTCTTAGATTACTGTACATACTCTAGAGAGATTCTCAACTTGTTGAGGAAGGACTGAATTCTTATGAATGGCTATTCCAGACTCTGCTTGTTCATCTTGTGATGGTGACTGGCAACTTCTCCCTAGGATGTCAGAATGGAACAAAATTATTAAGCGAAAAATGACATGAAGTGATCTGAACCACTGATGGAATACCAATGAGAGTAGACACTAAAACTACATTGTCTGTCAGGAACATGGAGAAATAATGACATTTAAATGCTCATATCGTTAATCTAGGCATGTGAAGCTTTCCTTTTATCCATAACTATTACAAAAGCACTACCCACCATGCTGCTACAGAAAAAGCATGTCTCTAGTCCAGTTGAAGGAAATAAAGTGTGAAAGCATACTCGTGAAAGCATTTGAAAGCTTTGGGTCTCCCCTGCTGATATAGGGTAATCAATGATGATGAAGGGTCTCCAAGCTCACTGGACATTACCTCCGCCTATTAACATGTAATACTCATCTTAGTCTATTATTTATGTTCACCAACGACTGAATGATTGACCTGCTTTAAGGGCAAGAGTCTGGAAAAGAAAATTGACAATTATTGTAACAAAATCACAGACGCTGAAATCTGCTGGGAGATGGAGAGAGACAAAAAGAGAAGAAATTATTTTTTTGTTTTTAACCTTACCTCCAGAACTTCTGAAGGCAGACTCTGGATCACTCTCCTCAGGTTCAGATCTATCTTCACTGCCCAGATCCCAAGGCTCAACACTATCACCTGTCTGCCACCTATATCCTTGTTGGTCTTGACTTTCTTGGACTCTAACAGTGACATGTTGAAAGGCTTTCTTCACACTCTCTGCTTCACTTTCAGATGTACATTCACTGGCTGGATATGGAGGGCCGAGTTCTAGTTGTCCTGAGGCCACTCTTCTGGCCATTTGCTTTACTTCAGCTACACAAAAAGAACAAAGTTACCAGTTCACACAACAGAATCTGGACCTTCAAAGCATTCCCTGTATTTCATTGTGTCTGCAGACTTGGAAATGCTCAAGTTATAGCCTTGTCCTGGTTTTGGCTGGGATAGAGTTAATTTTCTTCCTTTATGATAGAAAGAGCTAAACACTTCCTTCTGTTTTCAGGAAAGCTTAAAATCTGCATAAATTGATGTGGACAAGTCTTTACATGAACAATTTTTCTTAGTTTGCATTCTCTATTATTCATACCTGCACCGCCATCCACTGGCCATTGCTATACCACCCTTTCTAAATTCATACACTGGCCCTCCCTTACATCCTCCTAAACAGGGCTAGAAATTCCTTGTGCTTTAGAATCAAACCGTCTTAATGTGGTTGTGATTATTTTATGCCCTGAACGTGCAAGACACAGGATCCTACTCATACGGTTTTCATACAAGAACAGCCTAATAGAGCTTCAGCAATTAAGGCACACAGACCTTCCTTAAGTAACAAAATGTGTTAAGTTTTAATGCACTGCCGTAAGACCTGCTAACATCGATGCCATGTTAACACTGATTTACTTACTCCTCCATTCTGATTGCATCAGCCTTCTCTCCTCACTTATTTCTGTACTGTAAATTTCAGATCTTGATTTTGGATAGCACCTATAATAAATTGTTAAAGGCATCAAACTCTGTTAATGCACAAGTGTATTTTGTTAAGTATTCCCCAGTCACTAAAAGATGAGAGGTTGTTTTAATGTTAATTAAAAGGCTGAGATGTTCCAAGAACCCAACAGAACTAGCAGATTGAGCTGTCAGAAGCTTAGAAAGCACAGACACTTATTTAGGTCTACCGTAGATTAACCAGACAAGCTGTACATAAAAATCTAGATTCAAAAGCTGTCAACTGCCTTCATCTTATGTATCTATCTAAACACTAACAGACAATGAATGCTATGTAGATGTGTTTTTATTCAGGTCAGTAAGGTGATCAGCGGACAACTGAAAACATTCTGAGCTTCAGACTCTGGTAACAGCAATCCTACCACCAACTCAATTCCAATGTATAGTTCACTGACTTGACCACGTAAACACACATCAGCATCTGGCATATTTATCTTTTGACCAAGTATGTCCTGTACCAACAGGTCTTACTGCTCCAACTGGGTCATGAATCAACTTAAAAACTGCAACGGTCTTCCTGAAGGAAAACCCAAACACTGAAGGAGGTGCCTGTCCCCATCTTTCCAAATAATAAGATACATTAATTTGCACAAGTTTTGCCAGGTACTTTTAGCATGTACTTTCCATCCATACGTAGAAATACAAAGGGATAACATTAAAAAGCACGGAAAATGTAACTAAGTAACATATGCTCTGCTGTCACTGGGTTTAGCCAGACTGTTCTACTCCCACAGCCCCTAACATAGGTCCTAGTCCTACACCTACAAAAGTCAAAGTATTTCTACTGAGAATTTAATGAGGCTGTGCAGAGGGAGGAGAACCACCCTTACTAGCAACTTAGTACGTTGCTCTTAGGCACTGTTACAGTTTTGGACTACTGACCTCCATCAGAGAGGCATTTGGAATCTATCTTTAAAAGTAACTGCCCTGTCGCAGCAGTTACCCTGTCAGGTCTGCAGCTGACAATGACTCACAGTAGTGTTCTAACTGGACAGATCGCTTTTGGCTTACTGCAAAAAACATTTAACGCCATTGTTGATCCTGGATATGTCTACTTTTGACAGTGGCTGTATCAAGATGAATCTGCTAGAATTAACTCTTCTGTGAATATGATCAAAACTCACCACCTCTTGTCTTCACTTCCACTTGCTGCAGAATGTGAATCACCTCCTCTCTGACACTGCAAGTTGAACTTTTCTTTGCATCTTACAGATACACGTGGGAGCCAATGCTGAAATAAGTCCAACAAGCCATGATTCAGCACACATTGGGCATCCTGGTAATTACTGGTTAAGCTGTCTATGAGATACACTAAGAACTGGACTGTGCAAACTTTATTCCCTAGCTTATATTTTAGTACCACTGCTCATGAAAAAGGATGACAACTCCAGGCCTTAGCCTAGTAAAAACTCTGCCCTGGATTTATAGCAGGTTTCATATGTACACAGGCAAACTAACGTGTAGTTCCCAGGGGAATAAGTTGATCTGAAGAACTCAAGATTATTCCTACAGCAGATACATACATGAATTTCTCTCTTCCTCTTTGGGCTAAGCATGTCAACGGCTTATATTTAATAATGAAAATGATCCAGAAGCCCTTAGTAATGACAGTTTAGACCTCCATAACCAAGCATACAAAGAAAAAATCTTTCTCTGCTTGCCATTTGCCCGGACATTTTAGTACAGGATTTTATTCCCTCCTGAGCAACTGGACTAGTATTTTGCTGGGTGGAGGTGTGGGGAGAAAGAAGAAATAATACTATTGCACTGCTGATCTATTTTCATTCCTATATATAATGCATATGGTATATGCATATATTTTAGAAGACAGATTCATCCCTCTTCTTGGACACTATCCATAACTATGTCTCTACCTGCAAAGGAATACAGAAGTGATAAACACAGCCACCCTGCTCAACACTTCACCTCATGGTCTAGGCTCATTTGATCATCCAGGCTTTTCATCACACTGAAGCTGCGACCACGATGGTTGTTTTCATTCTTACTCTTACTCATTTCATAAAAGCACTTCCATTTTTCCTTTTGAATTGCCTCCATTTCCTTTGCTGTCTTTGAAATAGCTTGGAAACTGCCTCCATCCAATGCTCCTTGTGCCTGACACATCATCAGCGGTGGAATATAGTCACTTGATGGTGGACCTACAGCCTTCCATAAAAAGGTAGTAACTCCAGAAGAAGGGTTATTGATATTTTGGAAAGTATCATCAGATCTGTTCCAGGGTCTTTCTTGAAAAATTTGCTGAGAAAGCTGATTCATTCTGATTTCTTGGACCAGCTTCTTTTGCTTTTCAGTGGCCTCTAATTTGTCCAGTTTCTCCTCTGTTCTGCACAGGGAATCTGCTGCCTGCTGCAACATGCTTTGAACAATCTTTAAATTAAGGACACATTTGCTGATGTGCTGCTCATTTCGGGATAGACTACTCATTCTTCTCCCAGCATCTCCTCTCACCTGTGCCAGCATGCATAGGTCAGAGGCCTCACTCATACTCTCCTCTTCTGTGGTATACCCTGTACCCGATTCTGAAAAGCTACCTTCCTCATAAACTGGCTTTTCCTCACAGTGCACTCCAGGGGATGCATAAAGGTCTCTGAGGGTAGGCTTATCTTCTTCCTTTTGCTGCCTTTTTTCATCCTTTAGAGTTTGACCTAATCCAGCTCCTTCTTCCAGGAAGGCTTCATGAAGTTCTGGATAACTGGCAAAGATTTCATTGATTTCAAAGCTACAGAGGCTGTCATTCACATCACTGACACTGAGGGTGTCCTGGAGTTCAGAAGCTGCATCGTGATTTTCGTCCTGTGCAACTGGCTTTAGACTAGTTGATGCCTCTTGATCCACTAAAGCACTATTGTCAGGAAAATGATGGTATCTTGGGGCAGCAGAGTTGTCTGAAAAATTTCATTTTAAGTGTTAGGCCATTTCTCCTGATGTCCAAACACACTGCTTACGTACATTTAGGAGTTAATATCCTTTAGAGATTACACGAACAGCATTTAACACCTCTGCTGAAAACAGTGTCCCTGAGCTTCAAATATTAACCAGTCTTGAGTTTACAGTGACAATTAGGGTGGTAGCTAGAATCCAAAGCTAACTGCTTTCTATTTTCAAACTGTCATAAAATCCATAAGTGCTCACATTTTAATTATTTCTATTAGACCTTTACGGACTGAGGAACATGCTAAGTGAAGGACACATGACATCTTGCTAGAAGAAACTCACCAGCCCCAGTTATCTCTTTTCCCTGCAATTCCTGTGTCATCTTCTGGTAGCTAAAAGCTGATGCCAAACAGATGTTCACATCTGCAAAAACAGTGGGCCTTTGTGCTTTTGCCAGTTCATCACTGTGACCAGTTTGAGACTTAGTTAAGTCCTGTAATACAAAAAAGGAATAAAAGACAACTAGATTTGACAGTTCAATGTCTCTACCTTCTCTTTTAAGGTGCTCTCACTCCATAATCAAAAAAGGATACTCAATGTTCAGACTGCATACAAAAAAGCCTCCCACCTAGATTTAAGCAGAACAAGTTGAATCTGAACAGACACAAAATTCTTCCATTTTAAATACGTCAAAGTCTACAATCCTGGAAGTCACCTTTAAGTCATTTTTCAGTATATATTGAATATCCTGAAGTTTCATAGCGCGGTTCTTCTGTTTAGGCTCCAGTCCTGACTTTACGATACTGTAATAGGGCATAGGAAGTCTGACATCTGCTTCTAACTGTTGCCCTGAAACTATGAGCTGTTTAATAACTGAGTCTTCAAGCCCTTTCCAGGGAGGGGTCTCTGCAAGACATAAATACAGACTTTATGTCACAAGCTGTATATCAGTGTTAATGAAAAGAAAGAAAAAAAGATAAAAGAAGCAGAGATAGTGAGGCATTACTGTCTGCACATTCCCTAATTTACAACTACCGTCACGAACCAAACAAGCACTCAATCCAGTCTGACATCTCTTCCCTATCTTACCTTCAGCAGTGGATGCTTTAAAAGGCGCTGACAGCAATCCCTACAGGACAGTTAAACTGTAACACACACTCTGACTTCCTCATTACCAACTAGCTAATAGAGGGTTTAAATTTTACAGTAATTGTTTATCCTATTTCAGTGTCAAAAGAGTCAAAGTCAATACATAACATACATTACACATTAACTGTAATAAAAATAACAATACAGTATCTGTAAGTTATGGTAGCGACGAAAAAGATGAAAGCTGCACAGGCTCATTTTGCACATTGCAAAGAGTTAACAGAACGTTTTGCTGCCCTTGTATAAAGGACAAACAGCAAAAAAACACCACACACAAAATTGTACCTCTCTAACAGCAAGCATTAATCTAATCTTTAGTTATGCAATTTTTAGTCTTCTGATTACATTTTACAAAAGTTTCCAGCAGTCTTTGCTGTTGTCATTAACATTTGGCTTTTTGCCTGGAGTGTTCCTCTTCCAAGTTAACTTTGTATGAGCCATCACAGCAAGGTTTCATCCACACTCAGGGGAATTAAACAGACGTTCGGGGGCTAACAGTCTGCATTTAAAACATTCAGTGAGCTACTCTACTGACAAAAGCCTAAACCTACAGATATACCTGTCAAGGCCTCCTGCACTACTGTACAGAAGCTATAAACATCAGATTTGACCGTGACAACTTTTTCAAGGATTACTTCAGGAGAGCACCACTTATACAGCTGGACTGGGACAGGAATACGTGTCAGATCACTGTGTTCACCGCCATCTTTGCTGTATAAAGGGGAAAAAAAGTTTCAAATTGGCATATGCAGCAACCTCAACTAGAAAGTATACCTTTTGGAATTAATCACCTGAGCTTGGTATATCTTCTTTAATTTAAATACCTATAAAGTCCAGAGTAGATCTGCAAATAAAAATATTTTCACACCAACAAATGTATTTTGGCACATTACAGTAAAGACATTTTGGTGAAAGTAACACCTCCTTTAAAAAAAAAAAAAACACTCAGAAAGAAATTAGAGAAAGATGAAAATTTCCCAATGTGAATTTTATAAACAACCTTTTAGTTCTGGCCAGTGTTGTCTGACCACGGACAAAACACAAGAAGGTGCCACCTAGCCTGTCAGCATTTATTTTGCAATATATACATATGTCTAGAAGATAACTTCCTCCTCACATTTAACCATAGGGTTTTTTGTTAATCATTTCACAGTAAACTGTATCTGTAGGTCTAAGAAACAGCCAAGATTTATTAACAAATTGTGTTTGCTAGCAGGTTAGAAAGTACCTTTGCTCCTTTTAGAACATGACCATTGGCAAATTTTTGTTTATTACTAATTTTACTCTCTTTCTTTACAGTCTAACCAGCCATTTACTTCCTTTCTAATCAGACTGCACTACAGTAAATAAGTAAAAAAAGTATATAAGTAATAATTTACCCAGATGCAATGAATGATGTCCCTCATAAAAGAAATACTCTTTTTCTTACTGGTGGCACTTAATTACTACCGGTTCAATCAGATGCAGAATCTTCAACCATTTTAGGTAAGCCTTCATAAGCACAAGTTCAGTATAACAAAAGGAGACTTAAATTATTTCTAGCCCAGCAGCAGAATTAATGACTCGAAGAATTTAATCTCTGTTCTGTAAGATTAGGTTCTCTTTCTCTATGATGGTATTTTTATACTCCAGTAAAGAGCTGCTTCTCTTAGTAGCTCCTATTTGCAGATACTTATAACATAGAAACTAAGTCTACCTGAAACCTGCCGTACTGCCTGTAGCAAAGTTAATGTACCTGAGCAGTAATAATTTGGAGATTTTACTCCCGTAACTCTGTTGCCTGACTCAGAGGCAGGAGTCCCTAGCCATCAAGAGAGGCACTTCAGCAGAATTTAGCACTAAATTTGACTTTCTTTGTGTTTGTCCCTTTCACAGAAAGAGTGAGGAAGTTCTTTACCTCTCTATCATGTATTCCAAGTTGCATAGCTTTGCCTCACCAGAAGAAACAATTTGAATAGCATAGGAGGTCACTGAACGGTGGATAAATCCACGGGAGTGTAAGAACCGCAAAGCATCGTTAATTTGAAGCAACACATGCAAAATTGTCTCCATGTGCAGCACTGGGAATTCTGTACGCTGAAAAAAGACAAAAATACCAAATTTGCATTGCAGGTCTTTAAAGCTTCATGTAGTGAAAATCTACCATGGTACAGAAGGCGTCAAAGAAAGCAAATGTGAAACATACTGTAATAAGTCAGACAAACTGCACTTGCTAAATAATGTTTGTTCTCAATACCAAACCAACTAGTATCTTCAACAGTAATTAAGAAAATACATTGACTATGCCAAAATTCACTCTGAAGCATAATCAACCCTTAGAATTTCTTGCCTTTGACTGCAATTTCTCCAGTAACTTCGATGTCTGCATTCAGACAGAATAGTGACAAAAATAAAATACAGATCAGTTAAAAAAAAAAAAAGAAAAAATAAAAAGAACTGCAACTGACTTTGACTTCAAGCCTTCACTTTTACACACAGGCAGTTTGCAATGTAATACATGTAAATATTCAAGGTCAAAAGCTGGTCTTGTCACATTTGCAGTATACAACCACATGCAAAAGATTAAAAGTTTGACTGAATTTAACAGCAGCCATTTTAAGACTGATACAAAACAAGAAAATCAATGCAATTGCACCTAAACATTAACTGAAACATTTGCCAGTTACAAACTTTACCAGCTTACACAGAGTATCTGATACTGTGGAATGAAACAGAAACCCAGATACGCAGACTGATCATTTTGTAGTCTTGTTCTCTGAGTAAAGATGGTAGATGTAGTTACTAAATTTCCTCTCAATTAATTACTATTTAAAAAACAAGTACTCCAAATTACCCTTTCATGAAGGATGCTGTACAGAGAACCGAAGTTAACCCTTTCATATACTAAACGGGTTTTCTCCAAGTCACTAGACAGACAAACAGACATCAACTGTAGCAAATGTGGATGACGGAGTTTACTGCACAGGGAGAAGAAAAAATTGTAAGTGAAATCTGAGATGAAAAGAGAGTCCTGGCCTTCTAGGTGTTTTTATTTTTATCAACACAATGTGGATGCTTCTAACTTTTCATTAAAATACACAAAGTTTTAAAAGAACCATAGATTAGGAGGCATTTAGGAAATAGGGCTTACTGTTGCAACCTATAAGTAAGCCATCCAGGAAATGTGCAATGAAGCATTCATCTAGACATACGAGAAGAAAGTATTCTCTTCTCCTTTATTATCCACTGGGGAACAAATGAAGTGGGAAGGGACAGGAAAACATGAGACCTGTATTTCTCATTTGGAGAGAAAGTGCAACCACAGCCTAAGAGTCCTTCTGAGGTTAATCACACTTCCTCACATCACTACAGACACACAGACCCCAGGGGAACGCGTGGCTACTGCATATTCTTTCTTACCTACTATGTTCCTGCTCTGCAATGAGAAGATCAGCTAAGCGTAGTTTACTACAGTTCTTATGGGGCTCAAAGCTGAGTTCCTTCACTGTAACTCTGCTGCCTCCCCACATTAAGCTACAAGAGAAGGAGAGGAATTTCTACGAGATGCTTTCTGCAGTATTTCTTTCCAGTTATGGGACTACTTACAAACAATTTTGTGATTCTGAAATGCTCTGGTGCTGCCTCCTACTGTTAGTGACATTACTTGATGATCTTGGCAGCAGCATATACCCTTTCCAAATGACAATAAATTCTCATCCTGTTAAAGATTGGATGTAGGGCAGGTTTGCTGTCCAAAGTCACTACACTTCCATGACCCAAGGTGAAGAAAAAGGACACTCTAAAACCCCTTTCACTAAAGGCCATCAGCCCACTGTGATACAAGCCAGAGCTTTGGGAAGATTAAATCACCAGTTTGCCAATCCTCCAGATGCCTCTGAGACACAACTACTTGCTACACAATGTAAAAGATAAAAAAAGGCTCAGTCTGCTCTTGCAACTCTCATTTCACCACAGGTTTGAGCGAGTGGGCGGCAGACATACATATCCAGAGGCCTGAGGTCTGACCCAACAATTACAAGGACTAAACATCAAACAATGTAATCTCTACAACCCCAGCAACAGATTTCCCATCACAAAAGGAATCAGTACTGAAACATTGCCATCAATGAATAACCATGATTGGGTTAATACTGCTGGAAAGAACAAGAGCAACCTACAAATATCAAGAGGGTCTAAAGGAGATATCAATCAGTGGATTGCAGAAAACAAGTTGCAAGCAGAAGGCAGTGGATGAACATAGAATAGACAATGAAAACTATCCAAAGCATCTGGTACAACAACTTGCTGCTTAATAGTACCAGATACACGCTAAGAGGGGTTAAAATCCCTTTGACTTCACTCACTTTGTCATGATCATGTATGGTCCAACATGGTAAGAAAATGTTGGTTCATCATCTGCCTGAACGACATCTTTTTCACCAATAATAGGGACAGAAGCCAAGTACCCTAGATGCCCGCTGCCTGCAAGATAAAACTGAAACACCAGGGCATAACCAAAAGGAATATGCAACAGTTCCCAAGGTCTGTCACATCTGTCACAAACTCACTAAGAATTTGAGTGCAATCAGTGCAATGGGAGCATCAGCCAAAGCATCAAAATAAGATGTTAAGATATCTACGGCAAAAGCTTAACTTTCTAGTGAAGCTGAAATAGGAAAGCAGAAACATTCATCTAGAACTCCCACAAGTGACATTTAACAGGAGAGTTTCTGTTGTCTGTTCCAAAACAGCTTCCTCTGATAGGGCCTACTAATGACTAAAGGACTGAATATTGGCACGTTCTACAGTTTTTTCCCCCACCATTTCAGTAGGAATAAGAACACGCTAAAAATTAAAAATAACACAGGTAGGATAACCATTGTGAAGAATATGTGACTCTGAAAAGCTGTACTAATACCATTAGAAAACCATTATCCATAGCATCTTACCTTCCCAAAGCCAAAGCTGTAAATGTTCTTGGCTACATTAGCTCCACCTTTTAGAAATCTGCCCAGAGGACTGTCAACATTTCTAAGCATCAAAAACATAAGCAGTAAGAGTAACTAATATGCCAAGGCTTTGAGTAAAATACAAAAAAGACAGAGAAAAAAATGCAAAAATTCTGCAAGAGCCATGTATTTCAAATGTTGCACTTGACTAGGTCCCACATAAAGTGCAATGCAGATGCTGAAGTTCCAAATTACTGTGCAACTCATTAAAACTTTTTAGATTCACTGTTAAGATATGTACTGGTTTAAAACAAGATAGCCAGTTTAAAAAATATATATACACACACAGGCATCCTGCATCACTTTTTGTACAAAAGTACGTATTTTTCCTAACACAATTCTGACATAAAAGCTCTTGAAACAGTAGGAAACACAGCCCCAGAAGATTTGCAGTGACCTTAAAAGTCAACAAACTACTTTAAGTTACTGCTATTTTAATTCTATTAAAATCCAGTATTTCATATTGCTGATTTCAAGAGTATTTCCTAATATACAGACTTTTACAACTATCAACAACAGAAATAAACAGTATCATCATTCCTAACACACATTGTTTTTAAATCTGATACTGTCAAAAAGAAACAGGAACATGTTAATTTTAAGATAACAGAATATGGAATTTAGAGTCCTTGCGGCTCAGTCCCTCAGTACTTTAGAATACATTCTTACCCTTGAACAAGACCACCAAACCGAGATGGGCTGCAGACCAGTGCTTTTGATGAGCCAACCTTCCTGAATAGATCAGAGGGAAAATTTTGAATGGCAGCCTGCATGTGGAATGTACAACGCTGTATGAATTCCAGCATCTAGAGAGGAGGGTGACGGGAAAAACAATTTTTAAAAAATTACTTCAGAACTGTAAGATACACCATTTTAAATTAATAGGTCATGGCTACAAAAAACAACCCCAAACTTGTTACTTGTAATATTTAAACAGTCATTTCAAGAAATGGATACATGGAAAAACTTCAAGAAAATCAAATACATGAAAATATAAGAGAACGCTTACTTCAAACACTAGCTGACTTTCAAGACATTCGCCCTGAAAACTGCAGTATCAGGTTTCTTTTTAAGAGGAGCATTGTAGTAACAGGAAAGAGGAGTATGAGTTTTAAATCAGTACTGCAGTCATAAATAAGCCTTGAGATGGCATTTTGCTACCATGCTAGCAAAAATGACACGTTTGCTGACACTGTTCATGCAGTGATATACATGTAAGTCACAGATATACACTTGAAAACTACTTCCTGTTTACTCCTGAATTGCACATACATGCAAACAAACTACATACATCAATAATTGAAAACAAGGGCCTGCCATTCTCCTCACTGCACACTTACACATGAAGGTCTAAACGAGTTAGACATGCCCCTGCACCTGAGCAAAACCTTAATTATTCAATCTGTATCACGAGGTCTTCAAAGTATCACTACTGACATTTGAAAATGTTAAATAGTTATCTAAAAGCCAAGAATTTCCCCCTGGAATGTTGGTTTCTTCAGTTTAAGATGAAGATGTGAGCACACACCTAGCAAATATTCAACACGTATTACACACATACCTGAGCACTGCTTTCTTTTCCAGCTGACATAGCCCAATGCTGTGGATTTTTTCCATCTTTATCATGTACTCTCAGATCACCTCCTTCATCCAACAATTTGCTAAGAATCCACTGATTTCCTGAGAATGCAGCTGCATGGACTGGGGTGCTTCCATCATAACAGCGACTGAAGAACATTAAAGCAGAAATGTTCCAATCTACCCCTACTACACTCAACCAGCTGTGCCCCGGGAAAAAAAGCGGCATACCTACAACATTTTTGTACTCCCAAACAACATACACCACGACATAAGGAAAATTACGCACCTACTTACCTCTGGGGATCTTTAACTAAAATAGCAACATGCATCTTAAGCATATCTTCATTTACACACAGTGAATACAGTGTATTACATTGACTATAACCACTAAAAGATTAAACATTAGTTTTAATATAAGAATAAAGAATTATTTTTACACTTAACTGATTAGCATCTGAGCCATAATCCAACAGCACATCCACTATTTTACAAAGACCTAGCAATGCAGCAGTGAAGAGAGAAGTCTGTCCCATGGAATTTACAGTATCAACAAAAATACCTACAAGAAAACAAAGATTAGGAGACAAATGCTTGTTCCCCCCAAAACCAAATAACAGGCAATGATTCATTAACAGTGAAACTGACTGCCATATTCCTTCTGAAATACTAGAAGTATGAAAACATAAGGAACTTAACAGAAATTGAAAAAAAGAGCAAAAACCTTCCTTGTAATATTCTATACACACCATGCACTGCTTGTCCACAATGTTTTCAAATAAAGGATGTGTAAGCATCAGGGGCAAAGTATTAACCTCGATGAGCACAGATACCACCAGAAGACTGCATTAATAAAAAACTAAGCTCTTCTAAAGAAGTAATTACGTTAGAAGAATATATTGTTGCTTTAGCCATTTTTCTTCAAAATAATTAATTCCATTCTGCATTCGAAAGAAAAAAGGGAGCCTAGAGGGAAATGGATTTGAAACCACAACCCCGTTAGGAAACACAGCCGCGCACAATGAAACTGATCTGCTCTTAGCACTTGCACAAAAAAAAGGGCCACAAACCACTCAGCCCGT
>NW_010543401.1:0-16339 GCF_000687285.1 Phaethon lepturus
AGGGCGGCGCCTGCGCAAGGGCGGGTTGCGCCCGGCCTGAGGCAAACCCACCTCCCCTCTGCGGGGGACAGCGGGGCAGGCGCCGGAACAGCGCTTTGCAGACGACGGGAAGGCGGCGTAAGTTTATTCTGCTTTATTGCAGTATTTTTAAAGATGTATGAAACTATGTTTCCCCCCGCCTTAACAACCCTTTTTGCTTTTCTGTGAAAAAAGCCAAGTCAAGATATAATCCCCTTTTCCTTCCCTGTCCAGGCAAGTGTAAGTGCTGCGACAGGTTGTGTTTCTGCAATGACTCAACACCCTGCTACAAAGCACAGAAACGCTACAAAAGTGAAATATGGCGTTTTCACTTCTTCCACCTCTCACCAGCAACATTTCAGTTTTTCCAACATTCATTTTTTCCAACAACAGCCATTTTTTCCAACAACCAGCAGTTGAGAAAACAAAAAATTGTCAAAAAATTAAGAAACACTCCAGTTGCAATGTGCATAGTTACACTTCAGTCCTCCAAAAATAACCAAGAAGTTATTAACAGAAACACTGCTAGATGCCTTACAAGTTACACTGAGATCAAGTCTGGTAAGCTTTAATATTTAGGTAAGTTTTCTGCAAAACCACCCCTTGGTTCCTCCGAGAGAAAAGACAGTCTAGGAAATACACACCCAGGGCCCACCCCAAAAAATAGCTTCAGAAGTTCCAGAAAGAATAGAGATTAGCTATTAAGATTATATTCTGTTTGCATGAAGTAACTGGAGTAGAAGTATCTTGCTTCCTTCAATAAAACAACAGTATGACAAGTTTTACAATTTTAGCTTCAGAAAAAAACAAATTTATAATTACTAGTGCATCATTTTCTTTTCTTTCCATGTTACTTACAATCAGCAATTATGATGCTTAAGTCCCCGTATCATAAAATTCATCATCTCAATCTTGTCTAAAACTATTGAATGCATTTCTTGTTCTTAAAATATGGAAGTAACTATACATTCAAAATAAAAGCATTGTAATTATATACATAACAGCATATTCAGACAAATACAAATACAAGACTTCTAATCACTTTATTTAGACACATTTTGTGTTTTCCCCTGTCAGTTTTGACAGATCGCTGAAAGAACATACGGAAAGCTGTCCTGCATTCCATTTTCATAATTGTACAGTGAGCCACAGCAGAATATAAGCTGGCGAAAAGTTTAGTCAGCATTTTCTTCCATTGATAGTGACAATACTATTTTGATTTGCTTGTGCTATGCTTATGTACACTAACCCCCTCTGGGAGAGGACTGCAACGTAAACGTAAGTTACTAATATGAGCGAATAGCAGGCGGGACAGTTGAGCAGTCTTCTTCATTCAAAGTTCTGTCGATCACAGGTCTGTATTTCAAGGTAACCTAAAGTAGAAGATAACAGAGAACTTTAACACAAAGAAACCTCTTGTATCTAAACAAGACAGCCTACCTAGCTAACAGGAATGACCAACAACACAGGTAAATGAATGACTTCATTTATGCTAAGCTAATTTCTCCATTATTCTTTTCCATCCATAGAAAATGAATAGTTAGTAACTTAGGAGGAACATTTAAGGTCCATCAAGTTACCACTGACCAAATTCCTTAAAAAGCAAAAGCCTGACCAGAAATGGTATCAGAAGGCTACTACTTTAAAAAGGCCTTTTGGACAAAAGTAAAGTTTTGGCTAAGATTGCTAGTTCCTAGTTCTTTAAGCTAAGAAACTCTTGGAGATAGAGAACCCAGTGGATCAGTTAGGAGACAGAACTGTGTCACTCTATCTTGTCATCCTCAGCAGCTATTCAGAAGTGCAGTGGTCTCACTTGTCCTCAAACTAGATTCAGGGAAGCTGGAACTGGGGGAAAGGAAAGAGAATTCAGAGAATGTGATAGGAAAAAAACAACGCTCAAGGTTTTTATAGGGTCAGATTTCAGTTCTATTTTTGAAATACTATAAAAACTTTATGCTAAGCACCAACAACAGGTTTTGAACTAGCCTGACACAAGGGGAAAAACAATTCTAGCTCAAATGGCAAAGTCACTTCCCAAAGATCAACACAGTAACCGCTCCCAGTTCTGCCTGCTGTTCTACAACAGAGTAAATGTGCAACCTTTTTTTTTTTTTTTTTGCTTTAAGTACACTAAACTATATCAGGTACTTCAAACAGTGACAATCCTTTGTAGTATTATCATGATATCAAGAGCTGTCTATGAGAGCACCTGTCTGTTGACAGTCAGAAAGACCCTGAAGCATCAGGCTCAACGTACCTTCCCAGATGGGACATCCACATATGAAAGGGTGTGCTTTCTCCAGTGCTCTTCAAATGGCTTCCGCTGTTGGCCTTGGAGTGGCTTAGAATAGTCAAACTCATCTATCCGTAACTAAGGAGAAAATTAGGTTAGTATAGACCAGAAATTATATCTGCAAATCAGTTTACAACCACATGATTAGTTGCATTCCAATTACAACTGTAACACAATGTGTCTCCTAACAGCCAGCAAGCTTTATCTTAACACAGCCCATGTCAAATTTTAAGTACTGTGAGTTAACAAGGGCTTTAAGGTAATGTTCCTTGCACAGGAAAATTACTCTGCTTGAAGTCCAGTTTATGCATTCATGACATTATTATTACTATAGTCCTGGTTTAGTCTTCTCTAATCATTCAGACGCACACATGGAACTCTTCTCTTGAGTTTGTTACCCAGTGTTGCATGTATTGGTCATTTTATGTATAACAAATAAGAACAGATAAAACAGAGCAAATGGGACCCCAAAAAAATACTACACTGATCTTTAGAGAACTCTAGACTCTGAAGACTGTACTTTGAAGAAATTACAACTTTTAAATAATCCATCCAAGGACACATAACAAGGACATTCAGTCCTACATGCAGGTCACAGACAATATTTATACCTTGTAGTCCTCTCTGGCATGAGCACCCCGGGACTCCTTGCGAGCCTCAGCACCATAAATGGTTTGTAGAGCACAAAGCATCAGGTTTTGCAGTTCAAGTGTCTCCACCAAGTCAGTGTTCCACACAATACCTAGTAAAATATTAAAACACTATGGAAGATGTTCTACAAAAAAGTTATTCCTCAATTTACTTCTGCCATATTGCTGGTACTTACAATCGAACTAGCCAATGCTCTACCTACTGCAGTTACAGTATTCTGCAATACTGAATTGCCCACTATTGCCTGCAAGGCTCAGTAACAATTCCTAAACCCTAACAATCATAATGAAACTTAGAAAAATTCAGTAGTTCTACCAGGTGTTCCTGTTGCGTGCGTACTACTGAGACAAAATTACACCATAGATTCTTGCCTTTATATTGTACCTACAGCTCAGTCCCCATACCTCATTTCAGCTCACAAGATCTGGCTATACGGTAGCTCTTTAAGTAGATCCCTAACAGATCCAGACAACAGGGCCTTCCCTTCTTTCCTTCCTACCCTCAGAGAGAGCTAAAACCCAAACTGCTAGTCATACAAGGTTCTTCTGCATTTAAGTATCTCCAAGGTGGACACAAGTTCACTTACGTGAACGTATCTTCATTTTGACCCCTACATTCTAAGCTATTGTAACACACTTTTTGATGCCTAGTGAGAGTTGTCCAAGAAAGCCAGTTCTACTTTCAGTGTTAGGATACATGTCCAATAGCAGTAGTTGGAGAGAAATACACAAGTGGACAAAAGGTACATCACCAGTTATACTTAATTAAACAAGTTCTCGTAAGATACAATACAAGACATGGCAGTATCTGAATGCAGAGCTATCTGCTCAGCTGAAGAATGAAAGTTGAGTGTTCAGCCTATGAATAGCCTTGTTACCTTTTTGCAACTCCCTGGCCTTTTCAGAAGATGATAACAAAGTTCATCTTAGTATTTAAACAACTTCATATCATGTTCTCAGAGAGCAGCAGTTAGTACCTTCTACAGTTAAATTTTATTTCAGTCTCTGCTGCTTTGAAAGAGTATGCAACCAGAAAATGACCAGTAAGATCAAGTACTTCATTGATTGCCAAGTTTAGCAAGTAGGGCTCTACAAAATGTTTTAAAAGATTAAAAATGGTCAAAGTCTTTAGCCAAAGTTTCAAGAAACACATAAGAAGGTTTATAGAAGGAAAAAAAAAAACAAATAAACCCCTTTTCAGAGAATACACTGGCCAAGTGTATTCTTTGCTAGCAAATTACCTCTGTCAAATGTCTTTAGATGAGCCAGATCACCATAAATTTGGCTAAGTTTTTCACAGCCTTCTTGGAGTACAGAACCAGTACGAAATACAGCAGCATGGTTTTGCATTGTCTGCAAGATAGTAAAACAAAATCGGTTTCATACACGGCATGTGCATAATATCCCACATAACTTCATTAGTTCTGACAGAGCTTGATATGGAGCTGTTTTGACTTCAAACATGTCTGCAGCCTGAAGAAAAAAATCATTCTTCTGTTCACTCCGGACAGACAAAACGCTACTCTATTACAAAGTGTGTAAACTGCCCAAGAGGAATAACCATGAAGGGGAGAAAAAACTAACAAAACGGATACAGCCTTTGCTGCACACAATCTTCTCACACTGCTTTTTACTTTTGCAAAGCAAATCCTGAATTGTACTTTGCAAAGCGACCAGATCATCTCCGTCGCTTGCAGCTTCTCCCACCTTATACTTGAGAGCTTCACTGGGCTTACCTTCTGCATGTTAAGTCGCACTTCTGAAGTTCTTATGGTTCCATTAGCAAATCTTAATTTGTCAAGATTGGCAACTGACTCTTCACCAGCATTTGGTTTAATGGAGGGAACTGGCTCTCCTAATAAGAAAGTTTCAGAACGTTTAGTAGGTTGGGCTTGGTTTTTGTTTCTGGCAGTTTCATAGACTAGCAACTACTAAAAATCAGATTTGACTAAAACACAACCTGTTTTCTTCCTCTGAGGTACAGGTTAACTATAACTTTCCTGAACTTCCACCATTAGTATTCATACACTTAAAAATAAGAGTTCTTGGTGGAATACATGAGTCACATTCTTTCCTGTGACAGCTAGTAGGGAATTTATAGGTTTGCTGTTAATTCTGCTGTTAATTCCTTAAAAACAGCACTTGATGCAAATTCTTCTAAGCTACGGAATAAGCTTGTGGCTCCTTACCACCTTTTCCTGTACTTTCCTTGTATCCTCACCCCCAAACCTCCCACCCTCTCTTGGATCTGTTAAGGGACCAGTCAATAAGCTTGGCAGGTACACGTGAGCTCTGCATCTTATCTCTAATAATAGAGCCCATCTCTTACCAAGTAACAAACCAAACACAGCATCTTACCAGCACATTTCATCTCACCTGTAGCTTTGCATTCAGACTAATAAAAACCTTCCTGCAACTTCAAACTCAAAGGAGCCAGAGAAAGATCCAAGTAAATGTCTGCACACAGCCAGTGCCAACAGGCACCAGTAGATTCAAGATGATTCCATCAGGAACCATCACTCTGTGCACTTTGTGCAGTCAGACTGAAAAAACAAATCGTCTTATTAATTTGGACATTAAGCAATGAGAGAAACAGGTGACTACTTCTGGACTTCAGCTGCTCTGGCAATATAACTGCCTATTACAGTATTTTGTTGTGGGGTTTTTTTTATTTGCTTGTTTTCTCTGCTCAATAACTGCTGCTGAGCCAGATTATTTAAAAATAATACTCAGCAGTGATAATCCACATATAGGGAATGAGATGTTACAATTTTTAGTATCTATCTCTTAGCACTTGCACGGGCAGTCCACCTTCAACAAGGTGGCAGCAAATTACACTCTCCAAAAGTGACAAGTAAAAGACAGACTGCATTTTGATATTGAAGATGCAGTGCAGGATGTAGAGAAGTCCATCTTCACATTCAATATTCTGTTTTGCTAATTTGTGAAAAATCTCAACTGTTTTTGCATTGACCCAATTCTAGTTTTAAAAAGATCAACTCACAAAGCAAATGCTAATGTCTAACATTTGCATAGCAAAGAACATGCCTATAAAAAGCATAAACAGTGATTTCTGCCTTTTCTAACCAACAGGAGTCTATGTCTACCATTCTGAATTTGAATTGGATAGCAACAACTCTTTGTTGGTCAGAAAGGAAATCATAAAGGCAAATGTCTCTAAAAAGAAGTGAGACTTACCAGGCTTGCATGTCTCCGCAATAGTAAGGGCACAAGCACGACCAAAGACCACCAAATCCAGAAGGGAGTTTGCTCCAAGTCGATTTGCACCATGGACAGATGCAGAGGCTGCTTCCCCACAAGCGTATAAACCAGGTACCACTTTATCCTCACCATTCACATGTGTAATCACCTATCATTTCAGACAGTCGATTAACACTCGTTTCTTAAAACAGTTTATAACAGTGCAAACCTCCTGATTTGCAAAGGCCATGTGCATGTAAGGATGAAAAACAGCAATCTAAAGTTTTCTCCAACTCTGAAACCATAAATACCTTAGTTCTAAAGGTTAAGTAGTAATAGTATGTAAATACAGATGGCACTAAAACCTAAGATTTCTTTAGTTATGAAGAGTGTGCACTTCTGTTTCACCACAATTCTGCAGCAAGTCAGAAAAGCACTGGAAGGAAGTCTGATCTGCACACATTTCTAAGGCAAAACTTTACATTAAAAAATCAACAAGTACAATACACCGAAACAGAAAAATTCAGCTGACACCATCACATTGACTTCTAACTATTATAAGTTAGTGCTACAGTGTAGAGATTACATGAGGTATAGAGAATTCATATACATTAACTTGAGTTATAGACTGTAATAGCCCCCTAGTTTGATCTTTGTTCAACCAAATTTTCCTCAACTCGATAAACAGAGAATTGATATCAGACATGACAGCAACTTCTTTTTAGATTTTCTTGGAACTCCCAACTCCAGATGAACTGGAATATGGTTCTCAAGTTATTTACAAAAACAAACCAGATGGTGTGTTTTAAGTACTCTGACATCATTATTACATTATTAATGTTATTCATCATCCTTACCTTTACGAGAAACATTGTTAGTGCTTTTATATTTGGAAAACCACTTCCTATTATTATGATGATGAAAAAAAATAACAGAAGTGATGCATATTACTTACCTGTCCTTTGTAGTTAGTAGGAATACCTCCCATGTTATAATGCACAGTAGGCAGAACAGGAATAGGCTCTTTAGTGACATCAACTCCAGCAAATATCATAGCTGTTTCTGAAATTCCTGGGAGACGGGTTGCTAGCTGTTGTGGTGGCAAATGGTGCAACTGCAAGTACACATGGTCTTTTTCAGGACCACAACCCCTACCAAAAAAAAACCAGTCAACACTAGAATACATAACAGGAATTCTGCAAACACCAACAGTATTTCTAATCCAATTTATTTCATTTGTGGGGGGGAAAATAATTAATTTATTCAAAGGTTATCAGACAAAAATTAATACCTAGCATATTTGAAAAGACTGTTGAACGTGGCAGAATTTAAGCATATTTTTCACCTCCCAGCTTTCTTTTCACAATAATTCATAGCATTTAAGACTTTAAACCACCATATCTCAGCAGAAATACGAAAAATTTAAGATAATTAGTCAAGAGAACAGAGCACATTATTTCCATTGGTTGCAGTAAGAGCATATACACTAAACTTGTTTGAGCAACTGTCTCTAGATGCACTGAATCCAAACAGAACAACCCTAACTTCTTGTGTTCCTTTTCAGTATCATTAGGAATTAACAAGCAGAATTCCTGCCCTACATGCAGTGTTCAGCTAACAGTTATTAAAGCTCACTCCCATGAATTATCAGGTATATATCAAATAAACTATTGTACTATATACAGTCTAGTACGATTAAGTATTTATTCTGCAGCTTCATTAAGAGTATTTAACTAACCTTCCTTCACGGATTTCTATGGTCATAGAACGAGACACTACATCCCTGGAAGCCAAATCCTTAGCAACAGGTGCGTATCTCTCCATAAATCTTTCACCTTGACTGTTAATTAGAATACCTCCCTCTCCACGACATCCTTCTGTTATAAGGCAACCAGCCCCATAGATACCTGTCAAGAAAGAAAATACCATCAAATGAGATACTCTCTAGACAGCTTCATAATCATGACCAAGACTGAATAAACAAGATCATCTTAAAATAATGCAAATACGTCACCGGGGTAGGTGGATTTTAATCCACCCTAATCATACCACTAGGAAATGTCCCCCAAGACTGCTTAGAATCAAGTATTGTTATTCTTTTCAAACACTCTTCCCAAAAGGTAAGCAGGTTGATTTGGAACACCCACAGTATCTAAAATATTAGAACTGGAAGAGATCTGTACCCATCAATACAAAAGGAGAATTTTACAAAGATTTTGTAGACCTTCAGCAACTACTTTGTTCAAGATTTTTAAGTAAACCAGAAGTTGATTATCTCAAGGCCAGTTTGCTCATCTGTGTTCCTTCTGTGCTAAGGCAGTACAGGATGGCTTCAAATCGCATGGAATGTCAAAGCTTACTCAGTTTTCCTTTAGAGAAGGAAGGCCTACCTAGCCTTCAGCACTGGTCATCATAGTAAACAAAAATGCTAACCAACTCATACACTTGATAATTATGTTAAAAGCTGTAGAATTATCACACAATTAAGCTTCTTTGACTAGAAAAACCTTAGCTAAGTCAAATGAACATTGGATCTCTATGATATAACAATAACATTATAAAATTAAGAGAACAATTGAAAAAATTCACCACTTAGCACAAGCATTTAATTAGCTGCAAAAAAAGTCTTACTTTTGTTTGTGACCATTGTTTTCCACCGTTTAGATACTGATCCTCAGTTAACAAACACACAGTCCTAAATATATACCTTTACTTCAACTACGCCACTTCCACAAAAGATTTTAGTGTATAATTCCCTAACATGTGCATCCATCCCATTGCTCCAGTATCCAGTATCAAACCCTTTAATATTTTAAAGGCAAAAGGAAACGTAAGTTTAAGAGGTGAAGCGGTTTCAGCTTGGAATTCATAAAACCTGTTAGTGTTGTCAAGACAGCACCTCAAAATATTTAACACTGGTCTCTAAATTAGAATAACCGAGACCTTTTTCATATTCTAAGTCTTACCCTCAGATTCATATTCAACAGCAGCTGCAGACAAGATGAACACCTGTCACAAGCAACTAATGAACTAATGAAATGCTGCAGAAAAGTACAAACTTACTTGAGCAAATTTTAAAACAACAACAACAACAAAAAAATCTTATTTAACTCGTATTAAAAATAATGATGTAAGTATTATATATTTCTTATTCTGTACCTGTAGGGTGAAACTGTACAAATTCCAAGTCCTGGCAAGGAAGACCAGCTCGTGTGACCATAGCAGTGCCATCACCCGTACTAGTATGAGCAGATGTACAACTGAAGTAAGTACGGCCATACCCACTACAAAACACAACAGTTAAGAGAATTAGCAGGGGGGGGGGGGAAAAAAAAATCATCTGAACATACTACTCAACTATGCTGTTTGCATAATGGTGGAAATAGAGCAAAAGGTTAATAAGCAAGATACACAAGTTTTGCCATCTCCTGTACTAAGTTCGACCAAAAGAAAACAAAATTGGTATTGCCCTATTATGCTCAACTCTGTTATGCTCAAGCTGTTTGAAAAATAGCTGGTGACAGAAGGTCCAAGAAAAAGAATAACAATTTCAAAGCAGGATAGTTGGGTTAATATGAGAAGCCTTTTTTCCAGAAAAAAGTTACTTCAGAAAGTTCTCTCAATCCAATACCGTTAGGCTTTATTTGAGCCATTACTAGCAGTTTTATCAAAAATAGCATATAACAATGGTTTATATTCTTGATATGGCTCTGATTTTATATTCTTAGATTTCAAAACTTAGTTGTCTAAAATTAGGTATTAAACATGAATTCTTACACCTAAAACAAATAGGTTAGCTTCCAACGTTATTGAAACCTGCCAATACTTCCAATTTCAGGAAGAATTCTCAGAAGAATTATTAATCTACATATTGTACGTACCTCAAAGTATGCCAGTATGAAAATGGCTTCAGCTTTAATAAAACCAAATTATGTAGGCAACCAAACTAAGTATTTTTCTTTGACAGACACGTTTATAAATATTTTGCATACTGAAACAGATAGGAGACAGCCATAAGCAGCAAAAGACTAACTGCATATAGTATTCTAATAAACACACAGAAACTTTCACAACCAAGCGATGTTATGTTACACTCATCTTCTGATAATTTCATCCTACAACGATTAGGCTTACAATGTTGGTATCTTAATGTAACGGATCCTGCAGAATTCTGAAAAAAAGCTGTTTCCTACCAGAAACTCAGAACCCTACAGATAGACACATGTTGGTAGCATTGCAATGATGTCTGCTTTAAACAGCACATTTTAAAATCTAAGACCATTTGGACCACTGATACTGCACTTACACATTCCAACTTTATGTCACAGTTTTAGAATTCAAAGTTAGACCTTGTACTAAATTTATACTTGGTCACAAAATTAGTACATGTCTTCTTTCAGAGGGAATGAATGATTCAGTTATATTGCTTTTGATCAAAGGTGGGGCAGGGGGAGATGAACATACAAATTACGTTTTTCAAGTCAACATGTCATCTCCACACTGTGGATTCAAATACATGTACAAACACACAGACCTCCAACTAATAGCATGCTCAAGTTTCTGTCCATCATGAACATTACATTACCCAGTGGCAATAACAGTGTTCTTTGCTCTAAAACGATGTATAGTGCCGTCTTCTATGCAAAGGGCAATAACACCACGACATTCTCCATGTTCCATAAGTAGGTCCAAGGCAAAATATTCAACAAAGTAGCTTGTATCGTATCTTAGAGACTGGAGGAAAATAAAAAAAGGAACTTTCAGAAAAATCCAGAAACCAAAGTAACTTCTCCAAAACTGCAAATGCATGTGGGCTCTATCAGGATAAAAACCACTCCACCAACTCTTAGGGAGGCTGGTTTCCTCACAAATCTTTGTAAGAATTTGCTAATGAATTTATTCTAGCTTAAAGAGACACAAGTAGTTACCAAACCATTTAATTCTGAGAAGTCACAGCGAGTCAGCAAGACTTGTTATTTCCCTCTACATCTGGCAACACCCTAGTCAGCTGCAGTGCTTGATACATGTTCAAGCACATTCTACTTAACCTCTTGCAGAGAAGCAGAATACATCTCTGGGAGCCTAGTACACCAGCAAAAGCAGTGGGCATCAAGTCAAACGTTCTTTCATGCCCTCAAGGATCAGATCAGTATCTGGCAGCACTGAGCTCTATTGCAGCAGCATATATAGTGTGAACCTGAAGGAGAGCAATTAGCTAGCTACTAAGTAAGTAAATAAAAAACAATTAGCTGCTAGGTACTTAAGTTCAGGTTTCTACTTGCTTACTATCATTTTAAAATAACCAAATATTGCTTCAATTATGGTTTGTAGAATTGATAGGAACAGATAATGGAACACTAGTCACTTGCCATAGAGCAAGCTCAGAAATGCACAGTAGGCCTTCATGCCCTGCTCCCTGTTTAAAGATGAATGAAAGAAGACACTGCTTAGTACCTCTTTGCAGAGTTCCTCACAGCTACTTTGTCAGATTTATTGAAAAAAGTTTATACAAATTCTCTTTGGGTCTAGTTAACAGACACAGAAGTATTAACAGTGAAGAACTACTACAGACCACAAAGCTAACAGTGTACGCTAACTAAGATCTGCTGTCTTCACAAGACCCATTATAAATATGATCTTTCAATTCGTTCTGTTTCTGCATACTCCTGACACAAAAAAAAACCCACACAAAAACAAGCATCACCTAGGCTACATCCTTTCACACTGCCTCAGGAAGTAAGGAAATCTAGAATTGTTATCAGTCATTCCCCTGGATTCCTCATTCATATGTGAGCAGCTAGACATTCTGTTTGGTTTTTTTGTTGTTTGGGTTTGTTTTCTTCCAAAATTCAGGGGAAGAAGAAAAAAAATCATTAACTGCAAATACAAAACCCCAAACCAAATTTACTTCACAGCTGCTTACCCTCCCATACAGAGTATGTAACAGTGAGTGTCCCGTCCTGTCCGCAACACAACAGCATCTGTGAGCCTGTCCCCCTTTTCCAAACTGAAGACTCTGTCCACCAAATGCACGCTGATAGATTTTTCCTTCTTCAGTTCTGCTGAATGGCATCCCATAATTTTCCAGCTGTTGAACCCAAATACAAACATCAGAAACTCTTGCCCACAACAAGTCAACAAGTTATTTTACTGTGTTCCTAGTAAGGAGATCTCTTTGGAAGCCAGTCAGTTTTATAAATACTTAGGACTGACATGAATGCCAGTGAGTCTCACCTCTATCACCGCAGCTGGGGCTTGCTCGGTCATGTAGTGTATGGCATCCTGGTCGCCCAGCCAATCAGACCCTTTCACTGTGTCATAGAAATGCCACCTCCAGTTATCATCCTCCATGTTTCCCAGAGCAGCATTGATCCCTCCCTGAAAATAAAAACCCATTTTCCTGGAATTATGTTACTGAAATACAGTTTTAGTAGGTTTTCCTCACTTCTGTTAAAAAACACATACCATTTATGCCTCTGCATACAAGAAATACAGTAAAGTCAGATTGAACATGGCTGTGAAAAACCTGCACAATTTATCAGTTTCACAATGGCTCTTATCTCATTCTTTTTTGTGTAATGGAATGAATTGCAAAGTTACACTGAATGCAGTGAAAAAGCACTGAATAGAATCCAAACATACATTGCCCTCCAAAATAGTTTCAACTAAATACGCAGTATTTACAAAAGGAAGCAAGGCCTTGAAACATGATGTTGCATATCCAGATCAGCTTTATGACAGCAGGCATATTTTAAACATTTGTTCTACTTCATTTCTCACCTGTGCAGCAACAGTATGAGATCTAGTGGGAAACAGCTTTGTAACACATGCTGTATTAAATCCAGCTTCTGACAAACCAAATGCAGCCCGCAGACCTGCTCCTCCTGCACCCACAACAACTGCATCAAATTCATGGTCCACTACTGGATATTGTGTAGAAATCTGGAAAAATAAACCAGCTTATTATGATTACAAATATTTCAAGCTAGGTCAAACTTAAGTTTCATGGAGACATTAGCAGTATAGCTTTAATGTTCTTAAGAAACTCCTGAAGTGAATGCTGCATCTGTTACATACCCTCTCGGGTGAAAAATATCATTAAAAAAATGCTGTGCATTTCTGCAACTCAATCTCACTACGGACCTGAACACAAAAAGCCAAATACCTGGTTGTTTCGTGTCTCTCAAGCATTAAATGTATTATCTAATCTGTTACTCAAGATATACAGAAGTATGAACATACCGAATCAGAAACCTTTGTAGAAGCATTTTTCTTTCCATAGACTGTGAAGTGTAGGTTGCGTGCAAGAGTCTGGCATGCCGCTGGCCACTGCGGAAAGAAGTCAAGACAACTATTATAGAACAAATGTTTCCACAAGGAAGACTTTCAGCATTCTCGGCTACCCCACATTTATAACAAACCTTTACTTATCACTAATACCCATATACAAGAATATTGTATCAATGTATTTTAGAGCTACATGCAATGAAGTTCTGTCTTTCCTATATTCATACTTGGCGAGGCGGGGGGGGCCGCCGTGCAGACAGAAAAAGTTTCTCTCTCTGGATGAGAGAACAGCCTGCAAGTACAGGGTCTCACAGACTATCTGTTACTTACTTCACTAACCCTAACCAGTCTCTCAGACCTATCTGAGCTTGCACTGACAGAACAATACGTTTGTAATTAATGCTGTAGTATTCTCGCATTTTTTTCATAAGTAAACAAAGATGAAAACAGCTTTATGGGAACCACAGGAATTAATGGAAAACACCTCTCATGTCAAGCAATCCTCAGAATCTGAATTATTTCAGGTGGTCAAGAGGAATGAACATAAAAAAAAATAGGTGGAAGGGAAAGCTGTTCCAGGTCATCATTGCTTCTAAAGTCAGCAATATTTCTCTTGTTCTCATTCTCTATTAATTAGTTTAGAACTAAACTAAATTTGGACCAATTTAGAACCATTTATTAATACCTAAATGAAGCACAAGGCCACAATTTTCCCCTCTGTAATGTTATTCCCTCTCTCCGGTATGTTTAAAACAAAAAACCAGCACCCAAACCTACCCAGTATCCACTCTTATCTTTGATAGGTTAAAACAATCAGAATTTTAGTCTCCACCATAAAACTCCAATGTCTTGGAACCTGGTACTCCTTTACACCACTCAGAAAAATACACCTAACTCAGCATTTCCAACTGATGAGCAGTACAAGCCATACCAGTGACCTGTGCAGCCACATCAGCACTTCCCTATTTGAAAAATATCCTAAAATGCACTGGAGTGATACCTGCCTTTTCCAGCAACTGGATTCATGGTTCATGGTTCAATCACCCTATAATACGCTAACAAGCAGGTCTTCCCTCTCTACCACTTCCAAATGTCCATCTCTTCCCCCAACCCTGAAGTGAACTACAACACACTTTCCTTGACCAAGCTTTATCATTTCTCATACTAGTTTCCTCAAATTATCTTCCTGCATAAAAGTCAATCTAATGTGTCATCGTATTTGGTAACACACTTCTAGTTTTCACAGCCATCTTTATATAAGATCAGTCTTAACACTTATTCATAAGGAGTTCTATTACTACCCTCCCCTCCAGGCAATTACTCTCCCACTTCCACCCTGCTGTGGTATCACGCTTTGGGGAAATTCCATGCCCATCTTAATTCCTGTATTAATAATCTTCATTAATATTTCACATGCAGAATCAGATCAACTAGTTCACTGACAGCCAGGTGAAACCTAAGTATCAGATCTAATTTATCTGCAAAACATCTTTCCCAATGATCACAGCTCAAGCTAAAATGGGGTGTCCTCTCTGTATCAAAACTGCTTTCATGGGCCTGAGTGCAACTGAAGACTAGCAGAACTCTAACTGATGTGGCAGGCTACACTGAACACTTTAAATGTAGTGGCCATGCCTTCTCTAGCATTATTACTATTACTGCTTGTTTCCAAAATGTCGTTCCAGCAACAGTACAGCTTTTTTTCCTACAATAAATTATTTCTCGTTAAGTGTGCAACAATACATTCAGTTATTGCATAAAGCAATTCAAAGACAATTATTTACTGTATGTAAAGACAGCACACAACAAACAAGTTTGTTCATACTTAGCATTACTTAAAGGAATTGCAAATGACTGAGGGCAGAAAACAACACCAAAGAAAACCCCAAGAGCTATAAACTGTGGTTATGCTCTAAAGCATGGACCCATTTTTTCTGTCCCCTCAGAGTAAATAGCCTGCTGCAATCTCCAGTCAGTATTCTGCCAGTGTCTTGCAACTATTTTCCATTTAAAAAACCTTTGTTTTCTGAAGTTGCTATAAACAGTTATCAAATAGGTTTTGCAGCAGAGGACTTTGGAATATATTATAAAACATAATATTAAGTACAACATAACTACACAACTGTTTAGCAGATTACTTTTCACATCTAAGCTTCTGCAAAACAGAATCTTCAGAACCGCTATTCCCATCCATATATACTTTTTTGTTAAACCTATACGTAATAATTTCTGCTGCCACTAAGTTGTTCAGAATGAGTCTGAATAAAAACCTGCAAAGCAGAAAAAGGTGTTACACTAATTTTGAAGGAAACACTGACCTCACTAATCCTGAATTCTTATGCTACCAGGAACATCATGGCCCTTATGAAATTAAAGGTCCAATCAGGGCCACTTCACTGCCATCTAAAACATAGTAACACTCTTTTCATTAATTTCTACCATAATGACAGTATTTCTCCCTCTCAGTTGGTTGTCTTTTCTGTACTTGCTTTATAGGACAGAGACAACTACAGCTGCATTTACAGGGTCCTTTTGCAATTCCAAGCTCATTATGGACACACACGGTGAGAACAGTGGGAACACTGAAAACTCCCACTTCACCACGGAGAAAAACAAGCCTTCATTAAGGACCGCTAACAGATCAGCTAAAACGGTCAAACGTTTAAGAAAGCACTTTCTGGAAAGAATTGCTAGCCAGATTTAAACAACATGCAGATAAAAGCTGGCTTTCCACGGCAAGTCCAAAAGGAGCCAGCAGTAAGCTTTCTACCCAGGTGCTGGACCTGCCAGATTCTTCCAGAACCTTTCCCCAGCACATCGCGTACCCGAGGCCTTCCTCTGTCCCTCGGGGAGCCTGCTCACGGCCGAAGGCTACGGCGCTCGCTTCCCA
>NW_010543402.1:0-5480 GCF_000687285.1 Phaethon lepturus
TGGGGAACACCGCTTGTGACTGTCCACCAACCAGATTTAACGCTATTCACCACAACTGTTAGAGCTCACCCATCCAGCCAGTTCTTTACCCAGCAAACAGTACTAAGCCATAAGTATGTCTAAGCTGCCAGTTTTTCTAGGAGAATGTTGTGGAAGACGCTGTCAAAGGCTTTACTAAACTCCAGGTAGAGACAACACCCACAGCCTTTCCCTCACCTGCTATGCAGGTCACCTGGTCATAGAAGGAGATGAGGTTGGTCAAGCAGGATATGCTTTCATGAACCTGTGCTGGCTGGACCTGATCCCTTGGCTGTCCTGCACATGTCCTGTGAGCATTCTCAAGATGAACCACTCCATAATCTTTCCAGGTACCGAGGTCAGGCTGACAGACCTGTAGTTCCTAGGATCCTCCTTCCGGCCTTTCTTGTAGATGGGCGTCGCATTGACAAGCCCATGTAGGACTATATCCTACAGTGGGGCAAACCTCTCTAAGTGAAGCTCCTGACAAACTCATACAGACCACAGGAAAAAGCATGGTCTGCAAGATGTCAGCCACCAGGAAGCTTATGGTGAACTTTCTCATTCAGTTAGCTCAACACAGGTTGTTGTGAGCGAGACGTTCCTAAGCTCCAGAGAAGAACTCACATTTCCATGGAGAGTACCTTGTGTTGCTCATAGCAGGTCTGTAGTCTCAGTGCTTGGTACTTTTCCTTAGTAACAGAGGTCTGAGTTGTGTTGCTGCTGGTAACCAAGCCATTAAGACCACTGCTGGCCTGGCCTTAGGCCACTGCATGAAGGTGACCTCGACTCAAATCCTCAATGTCATTGTCTCTCTATGGAAAGCAGTAGATTAGGCAGCAAGGTGATACAAGAAGTGCTAAGCAGAATCTAGTATTTGTTCGGGAAATAGCCCCTTTTTGCTGTAAAAGCTGGTGTGCTCGTCCTCATCAGTTAAGTGGCAGAAAAGTGAAGTGCACACTGTGTGCAATAAAGAGCAAGGCTGTGGAAATCCAGAGGGCTGTGGAACAGTTGCCACACCACAGTGTCCTGCAGCCCATGCACAGAAAGAAGACAATATACCGTGCCTAGAAGCCACAGTAGTGGTGTTACCAAGGCTGCACCACATGGTCCTGAACCCAAGACATACTCTCTTGGGTACAAAGACAATGTAGATGTTGTTGTTGTAGATGCTGCCCCCCTCTAAGGGGGCAGTGTGCTTGAAGGATGGTCTCCTAGTTGCATAGCTGGGCCATAGGCTGTCAGGATACATCCTGCTGTGACTCCCAGAAATGTTACGGTTTAGCTCTGTGAACTGTCATGGAAGGTGCTGTTTTTATATGTGCCAGAAGGCACAGGAAAATTTATGTGCTGTTCCCTCATGTAGCAGCTAACAAAGAAATGCAGAATGTTTCTACTAACATTAAAAGTAAGTTTACTTGCTGCTGTTTGCTTTGTATCTACACATAACACAATCTATTTACCTTACCCTTCTCCACATGATTGTTGGTTTTATAGATGTCTATCACATTCTGCCTCAGTCATCCCTTCTTCCATCTGAAGATGTCATCAAGGACTGTCCCCTCCTTGTATGGGAGCAGTTTTCTATCTCCGATATTACTCGAGACCCTTCTCTACACCTTTTTGGGATCTGGTTACCAAAACTAAATTCAATATTCAAGCTTTGGGCACATGAAGAATCCTATACCATGACATAATGATATATTCTGACCTGTCATCAGTGTCTTCCATAAAAACTCCTATTTTTCCATCTGTGTTATCAATCTGCTTTTGGGCTAACAATTCAGAGAACCGAATACCAAGATCTTTTTAATGAATAAACAGGTTTTTTGGATGTAGAGAAATGATTAGTTTATAAATGTTAAATACCACTAACCTAAATTTCAGCTGACCTGTTAGACAATCATCCAATTATTCTGTCATGACATTCCATGCAATTTTAGTGTCACAATCAGATCTTACCATGATTTTGTCATTTTATAAAGTCCTTTTTTCCTGGACCATTTATGTATATGTTGAACTGCACAAGTCTTAACTCACATTTCTGTGGGTCTCTGCTCATGGATTCCTGCCTCAGCTAAGCATTATTTCTACGTTTCATGTCTTGTCCTTTAATTCACAAGGTAAATATTTCTTTCCAATCAAAGCAACTTTTGCTTGTGTCATGTCAGATCATGAGTATACTTTTCAAAATATCATACTGTATTGACTAGGTCATTCTTATCCATGTTCCTGTTGATTATCTTGAGGACAAATGTATTTGAAAAACACAGTTTTCACTTTCAAATTCTGTTCTTATTATGTTTTCTACCAATTTGTCTTATGCAGATATTAGACTGACAGATCTACTTCCCCACAACCAGGAAAGTTTCAAGAGTCTAATATCACAGGTACAACATTTTATTCCCTTGGTACTAAGCTACTAAGCATGATTTAAGCAACAGGTCACTTCTACAACAATTCAGTCTTTTTTTCTTTTTTAAATCTTCTTGGGTATATAAAATTTGCTGCAACATATGTGTTACTGTTAAATATATTATTTTCTCCTTTGACCTGAGTATCCAATGAGGACCTTAAGTTAGCAAGGTTCCTCACATTTTTTTTCTATTAATAGATGTTCTTTCTGGAAACTTACTTCCTTCTGAAGTAAAATCCAGCACAAATTGTTTAGCTTTTCTGTTTGTTTTCCTTGAGTCCTCTTTTCTTACTTAAATTGTTACTGTTTCTTACACCTTCTCTCATGCAGGCCTTCTACTCATAAAATGCTTATAATAGATATATAAATGTATAGACATATGTTGATGCTTGAGATGAGACCATTTAGATCATCTTTTAGAACATTTTCTCACATTGGAACAGATTAGTCCCAATGATGCAGCTAATGGGATCACTCCTCAATGATAGTTTTTGTCACATTCAAGGTTAATATTGAAACTGTCAGAAATGTTGTAGCAAACACTGAAACACTCAGATGTGCAGAGACATATCTGCTACTTAATAAGCTACACTTAAAAGCTCACAGATAACACAGACAAACACACCAACATTTCCAGTTAAACTGAATTTTGTACTTCTTTGGAATATCGGGTACACCAGATTATTTTATTCAAAAATGTTCCCGATGGGATTTGCATCTTGCAAGTGCTATTGTTGGCCACAATCTCAGTAAGAGAGTGTCAGGGCACCCTGTGGGCCCTGATTAACTGTCTGACAGGGAATATCCAGCCTCTGCTGCAGCAGCTTTTCTGCTGCCCTCTGTGTAAAACGAGAGCTCCCAGAAATGTTAGCACAAGATGAAAAGAAATGCCAGTGCTCTAATCTTCCAGGTCAAAACTTTTCATCCCTACTCTTCTGCTAAGATGCAGCTGCGTACTGGACTGTGGCAATGGTAAGGACATCATTTGCATATAAAAATCAATAAGAATCAGGTCAGATTAAATTAAAATGAGTGAATCTTTGTGTGTTTCTTGCAGGCTGTTTGTGTGCCATACTGTGGCTGGCACAGTGTGTTGCCTGGTAAGGAAATGTCTTTTAGAGGTCTGTTCTGGCATCCCTAATAGAGAATTCCATGTTGGTGCAGAAAAAAATAATTGTGAAACATGAACTGACCTCTGGAAGAAAGATGGTAATGATCATAATTAATGAGGGACTTGAAGGTATCCTCTGGGATGAAAAGCAGTTCAGGATGTTCATTGCATGGGCTATGAGAGATGCAAGCTAAAATCCATGGAGCTAGAATGTAAGCCCCAGGATAGTGCTGCTGGTGAAGGCTGGGAGGAGCTGTTAGTTGGTTTTTTTGGTATGAATGTCTGGCTTTTCTCTCTCCAAGTCCCATCCCTCTGTTCCTAGTGCGTGCTATACTTGTGATCTTGCTTCAGTTTATAGAAATCAAACTGTTTACTTCTCCTGGTATAGAATGTTGGAAGTTGCATTTTTGTAAAGGTGATGCCATCCTTTTTCAGTGTGGGTTCCAAGTGGCTTCTTGAAAAGCTACAGTGACAGATAATCTGCAGTTAAGGGGAAAGTATCATTTCACTGCGCAGTGGAGACGAAGGTAAAAACTATGATCTGGGATGTTAGGATAAGCGGTTTTTGAAAGTGCATTAGTTAGCTAATTATCCTCCTCCTACCATCACAACAAACCTGAGAGGATGACATCTGAGCAGTGTTTTAAATAAGATGAGGGTGATACAGAGGATACTTTTTCCACCACACACTGGAGTTTCAGTTACAGAGAAGATGAGTACGGTAGAAAGAATAAGAAGTCAATGGGAACTAGAGGATGTCTGGAAGTATCTGAGATGTTGGAGAGTGAAGCAGAAATGACAGAAATAAGTGTTCAAAGTTCAATATTAGAAACAGCAAACAACCAGCTTGCAGTGAGAGAAGAAAAAAAATGATAAGGTAATCATTCATCTACAGTAGATACTTGAAGATCATCATATGGAAGTGTATCTGCTTCATTTTCAAGCCTGACTCTTTTGAGGATATAAATGGAATTTATACAGACATTACATCTTTTTTGCCACAAACTTCTTTATGAAAAATCTCAAAAATCATGGTATTGTAGAGCAACCCTGATTGGAAGGGACCTCAACAGATCATCTGGCCCAGGCTTTCATGGAAAAGGGAGCCTAGATGAGATTATCTAACACCCTGTCCAGTTACCTCATGGAAACCTCCAGTGACGGGGACTCCACCCATTTCCCTGGGGAGGTTGTTCCAGTAAATGATTGTTCTCACTGTAAGAATTTCTTTCTTACATCAAGATGAAACCCCTCCCGGTGTAATTTGCACCCGTTACCCCTTGTCCTCTTCATGCGGCTCCTTGTGAGGAGAAAACCTCTGTCACCTTTGTACTGCCCTTTAAGTACAGGAAAATTGTGATAAGGTCCCCCTCTGATCCATCTCTTCTCCAGGGAGAAAAGACCTAACTCCTACAGTCTTTCCTTATAGGGCAGGTTCTCCAGTCCTTTGATCACCTTTCTGGTCCTCCTTCGGAGTCTTTCCAGTCTGTCCACGTCATTCCATTTTTGAATTGTGGAGATCATAATTGGACACAATACTTTCCGTGCAGCCTGACAAGTGCTGAGTAGAGTGGGATGATCACATCTTTAACTCTGCTAGTAATACCCTTAAGGATGCAGCCCAGGATCAGATCTGCCTTCATTGAAATGTGAATTTCAATTCTTTCTTAGCTCACACCAGGGTTCTGGTCTATTGGCTGGGATATACTATTGTTGCCCGGCAGGATGTACTTATGCCAATGCTGTGAGCAGGCTGAACCTGTGAGGAGAAGGACCATGACCTCACTGCTCTATACTTCACAGTTTGCAAGAAGGTCACATTCACACTACCTGTATCTCAGTTACATGCTTATAAAATAGAATCTCATGCAGAGCTCAGCGTGCCCTTACTCCCTCTGTGCTCAACCCACCCTCCCACTCCCCACCAGTACCTCT
>NW_010543403.1:0-9218 GCF_000687285.1 Phaethon lepturus
GGCCGGCGAAGGCGCCCGGGCAGACTCGGCAGCACCGCTGCTGTACGCGCACCCGCTACCCGCCCGCCGTCTACCTTTGGTGAAGCTGACGCTTCCAGAGCAGCCAGAGGAAATCAAGTGCCCGACCTATTTTGGCTTGCAAGCGATGCGGACGCCTACCTTCCGCAGGCTTCTCGCAAAAAATTTCCAGCCAACACTCTTCGCTCTTTCATTTTTCACATAAACCAGTGCAAGAACCACCACAGAACCCACTCTCTTCAGCACGCGCCCAGCAGAGCAAAGTCTTCTCCCCAGCGAGCGCCAGAAGCTGCCGCAGGACATGGCACCCCCCTGCCTTGCAGCCAGCCCCCCCTCGCCGCGGGGAACCTCCCGTGACCGTCCCCACGTGACCGTCCCCACACCTCCGCCCGTGTGCCAGGGATGCTTTGCGCCTTACAGCTCTCGAGCGCTTCCGTAAGACGCAAGGTAGCATCTGTGGTGAAGTCTCACCAACGATCCAAGATAGCTTTCTCCAGCTGGGACTGATTGAATATAGCCTGGGCACCGGATGATGTGGGAAATCAGTCGTAGCCGAGCACAAATTGCATGCATAGAGGTAATTACTGCAGCACAAGGTTGGTAGCACCGCTACCCACATGACAGTGTATCTCAGCAATTTTCATTTCCTATGGCTTCAATTCAGAGAGGGGCTTTTTCATCTTTTTCTTTTTTTTTTTGTGTGGTTCAATTTTCTCCTTTTCCTCCAGGGACTGACGTTAACCCAGGGTTTCTTCAGGATAAAGCTCCGTTTTCACTACAGCTAGTCATTCCAGAGATCCAGATGTCCTCCCATTTACTACATCCAGACCTCGAGCCTGACCCATCCCGACCCGACTCCACTTCCCTGCCCCAAGTGTGACTGTCACTGCCCGAAGGTGAAGCAAGACGGTGGTGACCGCCGGTCCCTCGCTGCCACGTGCTGTCACCCGCAGCCAGCTGTGGATATCGGTAATGAAACCCAACGTGCGAGTCGCTAATCAAGCTGAGTACAAAGCAAGTCGCTCTCCATACTTGAAAAAAGGTGAAAATACAATAAGGAAAACGGAACAAAAAAGGGCTTCTGATGAAAAATAAAAACACTACGAGGGCTAATGCTGAGAGTGGGGAAGCTTATCCTCAGATCCTCAGCAAAAATAGGGCCACATTATGCCTACTGTGATTATACACGGTGTGTCTAGCATAGATCTATAACATGCTTGCTAAAAAGAACCTATTTTCCAGACACAGGGGTTAAATGCAGGATGGAAAGGGGAATCGCTGAGCAAAGGCAACACGAGCCCGGCACAGCCCCGCGCTCCTGCTTCCCAGCCCAGCCCGCTCCGCTGCGTACCTGCGTGTCTGCCGGGAGGAAAGGCTGCCAAACTTCTTAATAATTCTGTGACCCATTTAAAAATACCTACTCTCTTACATTCATATATGCTGCATGAGAAATAAAATACAGCACTCGCGAGTTTTGAGTGGCAGCACTTCCCTTAAGACGGATAAAAGCTGCACGTTCTCTTTGCTGTTTGGTGCCAATTATTAGAGAGTTTTGACTTATATATTATTACATAGACCGGTTAGTAAAACAACCTACATACAAACCCAGTGGCATGTCTCCTTTCAGCAGTTACCTGCTGGAACCGGAGCAGTTTACACACTCGCCCATAGACACCGTGTTTCAGAGATGGGTGGGCTCCTTCCCCCACACCCAGGGGCGATGCAGTCCCCTGCCCTACAGCTCTCCGCAGCCCGCAAGTGTGATTGAGAGAAGTCCAGATGATTTCTCTTTATTGCACTTACAAAGTTAATCACACCACTTTTTTGGAGGCCAAAAAAAAACCAGGCACCCAATTTGGAGCATCGCCTCCGGAGATGCCGGTCCAGCGCGGTACCCGAATCACCCCGGGCTGCCGGGGGTACATTTCGACGCAGCCCGAAGGGATTTAGCCTGACGGCAACCGCCCGTGCCCAGAAGGCTGCCCTGAAAGTCGCCGTGCCGCGCACCCCGCGCCCGTGGCGCCGAGGGTCCGCGCGCCGTTTGTGGCGATTATTCCTTTAATAAAGGGCCCTGTATTTTCCAGCGGCTGCAAAATTGATGCAGGTTGCCATGGTAAGCACACACTTCTCCCATTTAGTAGAATAATAGACAGTTTTGTATAATTCACTGATTTCGGATGATTTCTCACCCCAAGAGCAAGTCGCTCAAGTTACATAAGTCACCTGTTGTTTAGTCAATCTGGCAATTTTAATTAGAATAAATTTTTATGATTCCTCTTTGCAACACTTAGAGCTGCTCTGCCACCAGAATGCGGAGATGTCTGTAAGTTATACGGGCTCCAATCACATCTTTTTTTGCCGTTTTAATTACAGTAACATTGCAGCATTAATCATGTAAGCCTCTGTTAAACAAGTAACAGCCATCCTCCATCATAATTAAAAAGAAAGGCCAAGCAAACAGGAGCTTTGGAGTTTACCATATTTCCTCTGAAAATTTGATTTCAACTTCAGATTTTCACAAACTGTAGTTTTATTTGGCTCTAATTAGTGTTGTGAAGGAAACACCGAAAGGTTAATAAGAGATGGTTAGTTTGTAATGCAAGTTTCCCGGTGCCAGCCCCAGCAGTTCAGTCTGTTTTCAGAGTCATTAACGATGTAGATTGATTACAGGAGGAGATCAGCAAGTGTTTGCTTGCTGCGTTAGCAGAAGGTTAGGTTTTATTCATATACCTTCCCTACTGTTAAATATAATGGCCATTACCTTGACCATTTTGCTAGTCTCAACTGCTGCGAGACAGAAAGTGTTAATGGTTTCCTCAGAGGTTACTGGCAAAAGGAAAAAAAAAAAGTCCACATGAGCCTTTTTTTGGCTTGTTTATAGGGGAAAAGGAAGCTGCAAGCTTGACTGAACTGTTTATTTATCTTAGAAATATTTGAAAATCCAAGTATTGTGTGGTGGTTTTGGAAAAGGATGCTTTGGGAGAGCCAGGGTTAGCACCGCCCCGTCCTTCAGCTGAACCCTGACAAAGATCTTCTCTGCAAACCTTCTGCTTGGGCTGGAGTTTAGGAGCCGTTAACAAAACCCAGCAGACATAGAAGCTGAAAGTATCTAATCAGAACTATCACTTTGTCATATCTCCCATAAGTTGCTCTCCAGTCACCCAGCAAAAATATGGGTATGCAATAACTAAATTTGGCAAAATCTCATTAAAAAGTACAAAAAACCACTAGAAACCCTCCAACTTTCTGGGCTGATCATTCATCCATTACAAACCTACACAACGGGGCATGGATCCAAGTTTTAATTTTCCTCTTGAAGTTGCCAAAATGTTCACATCTGGTGAGCGTTTTCTGTGCTTAGATGGAAAGGACTTGAAGATCTAAAGGTTGTAACTCCTGGGACCCTGGACTGAGTAACTTCAGTAATGGAGACATTGCAAGAATTATCTTTGATGGAATAAACCCGAAAACTGAAGAAAGAGGGCCAAGAGTGTGGGATATATGATAATGCTGCTTATGCAAACCAAGGAGGTTACACATCTGTTTGTTATTTAGTTCTGTTGCTGCAGAAAGAGGTTGCCGTTCCCTTATTGCTATGGGTATGACTTCGGTGTCACCCCTGCCCCACCATCAGTTTCCAGAGAGGACTTCTCCAAGCTGGGCTCAATGCTACAGAGCTACGAACCGAAGGCAGAAGCAACGTGAAGGACCTGACCGTGCCAGCCGCAGCGTCCCTGCATGGATTAAACCTCCTGGAGTGACCGCTGCCCTGCTCTGACACAACGCGGCAGTGAAGGAAGCTGAGCCCATCGGCCAGGCGTGACCCACCGCCCAGCTCTGGCCAGACCATCCCCTGAAGATGGAGCTACGCACCTGGCAATAAGGATCAACCTGAAGAGAGGCTTCTTAGGCTGAGTTGCTTGACAGCTTTTTTTCTCAGTTACATTAACTGGTCTAATAAAAGCCGCTGCGTCCCGCTGCGAGCCCGGCGGGGCAACGTTAGCGGGAGCAGGCACCTGGGGGAGATGGCGAGAGCGCCTACCAAAGCGTCAGCAACCACCATGCAGCCACCCACGAGCTGACTTAGACGCTCAATAGGTAATCGTTTAAAAGCGTAGGAATCGTGAGACAACCGCCTCCTCTTCCCAAAGCCCAGCTTAGCCACTCGTCATTAAAATCCTTCTCCGGGATTTCAAAGTACTTTGCGAAGCTGCCTGCTCCCTCCAGGCTGGCCGCTGCAGGAGTGCCACGGAGCTCAGGGAGGCTGTTTTACTGAGAGATCCAGGCAATAATACAGAAATCAGAAGAGCTGTAATAATTGACATTGCCCTGTAAAGAAAGCTTACAGTGTTTATCCATCTTAAGGGATGTGCTGTCACTCACATATGAATGTTGTACTGTATGTCTTGTGCTGCATACATGAATACAGGAAAGTAGGTGTTTTTATTAATTTGTATAAACTTCCAGATAAATTTATTCGGAGCTGTATTTCCAGCCTCCAAAGCCCTAGACTATGTCACTTAGGTCTTCATGTACATACAGCTCTACAGAAAGGCTTTTCTGCAGAGTAAAATGGAGTTGCAGGTGGAACGACTGCTGGAAATCAGCTTATAAAATCAACAGTTTCTAATACCTGTGTTTGCCTCCAGTTAATACCATTAGTCATGTTCTCAATTCACGCCTGAAATGCACCCGGATGCTATGGAGATGAGCATAAGAACCGATTGGAATATTCTAGATAAAACCTGATCCCCTAAATGACAACGTAGCTGAATAATTTGGGATGCGACCAGCAAAAAAAGTTTCAGTGAATACTCTGTGCCCGGCTCTCCTTTTACATTCAAGCCCATTTCTATACTGTGCGATAATATAAAGACGACTTAATGTAAGCATTTAAATATAACCCATTTCTATTCAAAGGACCCTTCGCCTTGCTGGAGTTTATGAGACTCAGACACAATTAAACCACCTATGTGAGCAAAGTTACTCAAATGTGGAAATGTATGCAGGATCAGGTCTTTCCAGATGACATGTCACGCCAACCTTTACTGCTGATCTGGCACCAGAAAAATGGAAGTGATGCTTTTAGAAGCAATTCTCTGAAGAGGCACATTACTGATATTGCTTAAAACCCCTTTCACTTTGATTTTGAAGCTTTTTCACTATTTTACGGCTGTGGTGATTATTTCTAACACTGGCTTTTTTATGATTAGTGTGTGTTTATTATTTTCGTATTTTCTTTTGGATTCTATTTTTATCTTCAACAGCAATTCACTGCTTCATTGGGCCAACACTTTTCCTTCTACAACTGATGGTAAAAATACTGGCCAGCACTGGGAATTAAGATAAGTTTGAAATCTGTTGCTTCTGACATTAAAAACACGTATTTGAAATAGTTCCTTTCCGATTTCTATGCTGGCAAGAGCTCCTGTGACTTACAGAGTACCAGTATGACTCTGGCTCAAGGCAAGATGAAAAAGGTAATAGAAAAGATCGCAGCAGATCTAGGTGCCCGTATACATCCGCACAAAGAAAACAAACCAAACCTGCACAAACACCATGGATGGAAGAGGGCAAAGGGATTTTAAAAAAGAAGTCCCAGTATGAGCAAAACCAAGGGAGGAATAACTACCTGAATCACAAAACAGAGTATCTAGCCTCAAAGATGCTAATTCAGGTCCAGAGGGATCTAATCAACCTCTTTGTTGAAGTAAAGATAAAACTTTTTGACAGCAAATGCTTTCTGATAAAATGGAATTTTCAATTACCCTGTGAAACATCTGGTCCGCGCTGCCATTTCCCGGGAAAAGCACCACCACGTTCTGCAGTGTTGGAAAACACTTCACGCTGAGATTTCCCCACGCTGCTGGGAGCAACAGGCATCAGGAGCTTCAGATCTGACGGCAAAGCTCCCACGGCCGCCGGCATCACCCACCACTGTCCACAGAGGTGACACCGGTGGTGGGTCTCCTACCCAGCACCACCGCGTGCTTCACACCCTTGCTGGAAATCTCATTGTCCTCCAATGCTGAACTTTGAGTCAAGTTACACCAGGACCTGGAGAAACTCCACTTCATATTGCTGTGAGAGAGGCCAAGATACGACGCAGGACCCCAGGATCTACCCCCATCTTCCAACAGACTTCTCCAGTCAACCCAAAATGTCGCTGAGATCCAACAGATGCTTCAAACCCTCCCTTTCTCAAACAAATCCACTTGGAAGTTCAGCTGAGGACACCGTTAGGAGAGGAGTGCATGTAAACTTCTAGCAGCACTTAACACCTCCACAAATAAACAAACAATCAAATGGCAGCGAGGCAATCCTGAAGGGTGGAGGGCACCCGTGCCCTCCTTCCTCAGCATCCCATTTGGTATCAATTAGCAGGGGAAGGAAAACAATTCTGGGCGATAAGGAACTCCAAATTGGGTACATATTAGAGCAATTAAAGCCATCTTTTCAACTGATGAATTTATAATCAATAATTAAGAACCTGAGGTAAAGAGGGACTGGGCAGAAGTCCTACTCCCAAAATAAGCAACGTGGCTGAGTTCCAGGCGGTATTTCTGATGACCTGCTCCTTCCCGCTAAAGCTCGGCACCCTCCACGCTACGGTTCACCATTTTTCTGGAAATCTAGGCCATTTCCAAAGGAAGAGAAAGGGCTCCTGCCAGCGGGACTGGCAGCTGGTGTCACTCCCACCCAAGAGCAGCACCAGGGCAGTGAAGCCCCTTCCAACCTGGGGGGGGTGGAGGGCCCTGAGGCCACCTGAGCATCTGCAGTGGCTCCCTGGGGCTCCCATGGCCACGTACTCACCACCATCCACTGGTTTAAGAACATCGAAGGAGCTTGCACTCATCCATCCCTACCCATGCCCACCTCTTTCTGCAGGAAATCCAGCATCCCACTAGGTGAAGGCTGGCCAGACAGGTCCACGCTAACCCCCCAGTGCCACCACGGAGGGATCATCCTCTACCACCAATCTGCAAGGATTTCTGCCAACCAGTGTCTTGCCTCAGCAGATCCAGGATTATCCAAAGAGCAGACAGAGACTCCTGAATCATCTGATGAAGTCTGAGTTGGCCACTCATGAAGGACTCGTGGTGTTACAAGCTGAGGTCCAAGCCCAGCAGAGCCTGGCTGTGGGGGCACCTCGCCGGGCTCCCAGGCAGCATCATTAGCGTCCATGAGTGAACCCCGGCAACTCTCCCACCCCGTTTCTCTGGGATTACGTGAGGTTTGGGCAGGGACAGCAAGCAAAAGCAAAGCATGGGGACATGAGCTGCCAGGTTGCCCTTCAGCCACGGACTGTGTGCTCAGGGCAGTGGTCAGCCCACTGGTCCTGCGCATCCTTAGCATTGAACTTGTTATGTTTCGTCCCCGCCCTGACACGCTGACCCGAAATCGTGTAAAAATTACCATGCCAAAACCATTACTTTAATCATGCAGGAACCGCTGTTATCACCATCATCTCAGCGTCTTGATTTCCTGATTATTTTCTGCAGTCCCTGCTCAACAAATCAGCTCAGAAAATATTCTCTTTAACCATTTTTTCCAGCTTCTGTGACAGTAAGTGCTAACTGCCCCGCCTGTGCCGCTCCTCTCATTGCTCCACTAAGACCCCGATAACCTCACAGGCAAGCACCCCTGCTCCTCCGTGGGTCCCGGGGGACACGAGAGCTGGACCTCCAGCACTCCTGCCCGCCCGCAGGTCCAGCGGGATGGAAATGCAGCACTGGCATGCCGGCTTCCTCCCAAAAATAAACCAGAGCCAAGAGCACAACTCCCTTGGCCACCGCGGCACTGGGAGCCAGACATGCAGGTTGCCTTTGGAAGTCGCCTTCTGGAAACACTTTTCATTTTTGGGGGGGTATTTTAGATGCAAGAAGGAGCTCTTGTTACAGTGGATTGGACCATATTTATTTCCACCTGACGCCTCCAACGAGCTCTGCCTCCAACTCATCCTCTTTAACTTATTTGCATTGTTATCTGGTGCACAACAGAGCCAGCACGAAGACTTATCAGAAGTGTAATCTCTGTAAAACCCTATCTGCAGTCCATTGAGATGGGTTTTTTTGCCGAAGAAATGTGACAAAAAATTAACAGATGTTGCTCAGACCATTCAACAGGATGGGAATCAATTATGAACATTTTTGCTCCTACAGTCATCCCTTACTGCAAATGCATCTTAGGAAACCCTCTCCTGATCAAAATGAAAAAGCATTTCTTTGTAATAGAAGAATAATAAATGATAGCTATCAGCCTGCATTCTCTGACACGGCGCCGGTCCGCGGAGAATTAAACTGCCACTGTACAGTTATATAAATGTTTAATTTTTTTCATCTTTGGCCACAGTAGGGTTGTCTGGAAATACATTATCGCTGCGGATGCCATCCCTCTCCAATTAGCGTGGCTGGCAGCACGGAATGGGTAGGTGACCTCCGCGTCCCCCTCCTCGCGGAGCCTTACAGGGTTAACTACGGCCATTTAACAGACTCTATCGAGAATTAATACAGCGATCAGCTTCTCTCCAGAAAAAAAAAAACCACATTCGGCGGCGCAGATGGCAAGAACTCTCTCTCTCCCCGTTTGACTCTTTTATGACAGCAAAACAAAGGCTTTTAATGATGTTTACCATGAATTGAATTAAACAGCTGAAGACCAGTTCATAATCACAGCATTTTGTTTTCATATCCTTAAGTCTTTTAGCAGTGGGGCTTCCAGTTGAGCCTCAGCTACAGCTTATCTCACGACATAGCCAAGCGCCCCGAGGCTCCCCTGCGCCGAGCACCAAACCCCATTCAGGCTTCTTAATTGAAGAGGACAGGATGTTTGCATAGGATGTTTGCATCCGTCAGACATTAAAAGGCACATTCACGCCCAAGTACAAACCACGGCTTGGGCTCAGCTGAACTCCTCTGACTCCTTTCCTCCAGCCAGTACCTGCTTTCGGAGCAGGACTTCATCCCTGCGCGCGGGGATGCGCAAGAGCCCAAACCCCGCCACCTATTCAGGGGAAAAGACGCAAAACCCTCGCCCGCTGGTCTGAGCTAATCCCTCGTGGGATGCCCGACTAATTGCCCACGTGCTCCGCTGACCCTTTGGAAAAGTCGCGCGAGCTCCAGAGACGGCGAGCGGAGCGCACGGGGAAGGGCGCACCGTCTGCGCTCGGGGCAGGAGCGCCGGCAGGGACCAGCCCCCAG
>NW_010543404.1:0-229 GCF_000687285.1 Phaethon lepturus
TGCGCCTCTCCTTGTTGGAGGCACAACGCCCGCGGGAGCCCCGGGGCTGCCGGGGTCCCGTGCTCCTCTTGGAGGGGTACACGGAGGAGGAGGAGGAAGAGGAGGAGAAGTTCAGGTGGGAGGTGTCAAACATGTCCACCTTCTTCCGTCGGCCCCGACCGGGCTTGGAGTTGCTCTGGAAGAGGACGCTCTGGTTCCAGTTGTAGCCTGGGGCGGAGGACGCCTCGTT
>NW_010543404.1:349-719 GCF_000687285.1 Phaethon lepturus
TCCATCATCAGCTTCTCCAGGCTGGAGAGGCTGGACTGGCCCTCGCTGGAGGAGGCCTCGCTGTTGGCGCGCCGGTAGCCAGCCGGCTGGTTGAACTGGGTGCTGTCGGAGGAGGACTCGGAGAAGGTCTCCGAGACCGTCTGCTGCTTGGCTTTCTGCGGGGTGTAGTTGGAGATGTCCAGGATGACGTTGGGCTCGTTGAGGTGGCACTCGAAGCCCGGGTTGTAGAGCTGGCTGAAGGCCTCCGAGCTCCAGTCCAACCCACCGTAGCTTTGCCGGAAAGCCCACGGCGCGGCGCTGGGGAACTGCCGGCAATTTTCGGGCGAGGGCTGGAAGGAGGCCGAACCCTTGGGCACCATGTAGCCGCCGG
>NW_010543405.1:0-215 GCF_000687285.1 Phaethon lepturus
GGAGGAGCCAGCGTCACCGCGCGCCCCGAGCTGCGCGAGCCGCGGGGCTCCCGGGCGGACCCCCAGGAGGGCATGTCTGTGGGAAGCAGCGATGCCCCGGCACCCTCCCGACTCGGGACGCTGAGTTTTCACGCCAGGCAGGAGCATTTTCGTGCCTTTAGCTGACACAGAGCGAGCTGCCAGCTGGTGCAGAGGCTGGCGGCAGCTCGGGGCCT
>NW_010543405.1:246-5801 GCF_000687285.1 Phaethon lepturus
AGCCTGCCCCGGGAGTCGGGGTCGCACCTTCGGCAAGGGAAGCGAACCGGCACGGTCCCCCCAAACCCGCTTTTGGCACCTCACGAAAGAAGGCAGGGCTATTTGCATGCATAAAGACCTGATGCTCTTTATTCCTGATGTTCCCAGCAGTGCCTATTAGCCGGTCTCCCTTCCTATTTAAAACCAGCATATTATTAGCCCAACAGGATGAATTATGGCTGCTTCACACAACCTAATTTAGGGATGTTTTTTCCCCTCTTCAGTACTATTGCAATGCACCAAGAGAGTGCTGGCAAGCTGCTGCGTGCATTTTGGGGAAGGAGCTGAGAGATGTGTTGGAGACAAAGAATCTCATCACTACTGGGAAATGTTGGGAATCCCCCAAGGTTTCCAAGAGGATCTGAAGAGCCTGGGACTGGCAGGGCAAGGCAGGGAGAGATGGTCTGATTAGGGACATCACCTCCGAGATTTTTACCCAGTGGACCCCAAATGTCCCTGTGCCAAGGGGAAAGCTGTCGCCGTCCCGCAGCCTCCACGGACAGAGCTGGCCCCAGGGACGGGAGCAGACTCTGTGCTGATGTGCCTTTGGAAACCTCACGCGTTCAACTTAGAATAAAATCGCTTTTACACAAATGGAAGTACGATCCCAAAGCGCTGTTTAATTGGACCCACTAAAAGCCCTATCAATTAGATGCCTCTTTGACAAAGCGGTTAGAAAATGTGTCTACGTGGCTATCCCTTACTGAAACACAAAGTCAAAGACATGCTTTCTCCATAATCACTGCAAAGTCAGTTTACAAATTTTTTATAATTTATACAGACAACTAAAAGGATCCACTCAGATCAGACCAAGGGATAAGTTTCCGAACCTGAAATTTGATTTATTTTGCCCATCTCTAAAGATCTGTCTGTACTGGACCTGTGAGTTGGACAATGACAAAACCTGTTTATTTTAATGAAGCTCAAATTTTAGTCTCAGCTTTTCAGTGGCAAAGCAGTCTGGTGCACCTCAGCGTCCTGAAAGGAGGGGAGATGATGCTCTGCCAAAGGCGCGCACAGCCTGGGAAGCAGGAGGGATAAATCTGCATGGGTTCTCCCGAGACCGAGCTCTAATCTGGGCTGTCACTTTTTCCTCATTGTTTATTTTCTAGTTTTTATTTATTAGGGCTTTGTTTTTATTTTCTGTCATAACCAAGGGGCTTGAAAAGCAATTTACTCCTCCTTTCCCTTTGTTGGAACAGAGGAGCTGCTTGATCAGCCGATTCCTCCCCCAGCCTGTTATTGGGATTTGATCAGATCTGGGATTTTCATTACGTGCTTTGTAATCAAGGTCAAACTAGCACCACAGCGTCGGAGCAGAAGAACAATAACGCAAGAAGATTAGAATGTCATTAATTCTCTCTTTGGTAATCGGGTAATCCAATAATTCACATGTGTGCACACACACACACAGAGGGCAAACTAAAAGTATTGCCCTCTCCTCCTTTGTCAGCAAAGATGTGAAAGGGGAGTTCGTTCAGCGCAGAAGCCTTTCTGGTACTTAGATCCTATTAATTTTATAAAATTTATTCTGGCGTGTTTAACAGCGCATTGCCCAAGTACGATTTTAAATACTTAAAAGGCGGCAATACTTGTCAAAATGTCGATCGAAGCACCCCATAGCACGGGGTCTTTATCCAACCTGCCTCTACTGTCACGACATAGCTAAATCCCACGACTGAGAGCACACGAGTTCCCAGCTTTCTTGCAGCTCCAGCTAATTCACAAAAATGTGATCCCCTAACATTTTCTATGAGGTTTAGTTAAGAAAAAAAGCTAAATGGAGTAGCCTGAAGCCATTTAATAAAAACGTTAACTAAGCGCTCCGTGAAGCCGATTCCTCACATAAGTGATAGAAGATGGAGGGTTAATGGACATTTTATTTTAAAAACCAGCAGCTGTTCTAGGAAAATTACTTACCAGACCCCACCAGAGTGCATCCGCGTATGTATCGAAGTGCTCATTTTCTCCCTTCTCGGCCAAGTATACCAGGAAAGAGGCCAGGATGAGGCACAGGAAGCCAATATACCAGGCAGTAATCAGCTCCTGCAAGATCATTAAGGGGTAGAGGGAATAACTGCAGCCCTGCTGCGCATCTCCAAAAGCTGAGTGAGCTGCTTGCGGTTGGAGCTGAACTCTCCCTGCCTTCGTTTAGGCTTTGGTTGGAGATCAGTAGTGCACCTTTTGGAGATGAGACCACGTACCGGTAGTGGCCCCGCAACACACGTGGGACAATCCCTGCCCTGAAGACCCCATCGTCTGAACACATAGAGTGAACAGAAACAGCTCCGTTATTTCAAAATGTGGAACTGAGACTAAAAAAAATACAGAAATTATTTCCCCAGTTCACACAGAGAAGTGGGATTAAAACTGAAACGGGAACCCCAAATCCCCGGGGACTCTGGTTAGAGCAGTACCCTTCCACTACCAGGGGAAGAGCTACAAAGATGGGGTCTGGGTGCAACATCCCCCAGTTTCAGGGAAGTTTTAATTCAGGATTCATGGGAGTGATTATTTTTGGATGAAGTTAATACAAGGATGGACAAAAAAGGACTCGTTAAGTTCCTACAATTGTTACGCAAATCTGGATAAGCTGGCTGAGCTTTTCAGGGGAAAAAGTGCAGGAAACAGGAGAAATTTTAAATTCATAAATTCGGCAGCAGGAAACAAAACATTGATCAAACTCTTCCCAAAGATGAGAAAAGCCGAGGTGCCTTACACCAGGGTTCTGCAACTTCCCGAGCCCGTGTCAGGAGGAGGAACCTGCCACAGCAATCACGTCCGCGAGAGGCTGCTGCTCGCAGGATGCGCTTTCAGAAACGCATCCGCTCGGAAGCGCGCACCGTAGACAAAGAGCTCGCAACACCGCCTGCGCTTAATGAGGCTGCCAGCTAATTGCTAACTCTTTGAAATGAGCTGTGTCAGTGTGCAGGTGGTCACTATGTTCACAAGATTCCCTGCAAACACCTAAACATCTCTCCTTTCTCTCCTCTACCGGTCAGAGGGCTCCGCCGGACCGTGCGTCTCTGACTTTGCGTTGCTCCCCAGGTTACTCTACAGTGTCTCTCCAGTCCCCCCAGGCCTGGGAGACGTTTGGGGTGGAGAACTGAACCAAAGCAGTGTCTCTGGCGGGGAAAAACGTGAAGAGCGACTCAATGTCCTTACGTGGGACTTGCTCACCTTACTGTGCGCATAGACCACAGAGCCCAGGAGCTTCCAGGTGCCGCCCCGCCGGTCCATGCGGATCATGCGCAGAATCTGCAGGAACCTCAAACTCCTGAGCGCCGAGGTGGCAAAGACGTTCCCCTGGGAGCCCGCCGCCAGCACAGCGATGGATGCGATCAGCACCATGATGTCTGCGGGAACAGAGGGCACTGGAAGCTGAAGAAGTGTTGCTGAACCACTACCAAACGGGGTGGCATCCCACTGCCGCCGGCAGCAGAATGCTGCGTGTGAAAGGGACCTTGCGTCAGTTGTAGCTTGTGCTGGAAGGACGCGGCATAAACCTTAACCCGGATGAAAGGAGCCGCTACACACCTTATGGAAACGTCCTCATTTCCTTCTCCAAACTCATCCTTCTCATAGAAAACGTGTCAAATACTGCAAAGCCCGAATTCTGACACGATTCAGAGTTAGCGCTGCTAAACTGGATTAGATCCTTGCAAAAGGCATGCCCTTTTTTAATCAGCCGCAGCTGCCGGTTACACAGTGCCGTGAGAAGTGGGAATTCCCCCATCTAAACTGGGAATGAAGACCTAGAGGTGCACCGTAGCAATCCCAGGGTGCCCACGGACAAAGAAAGGCCAAGAAAAAGGCTAATAAAACAAGCCTTGCTCTATATAGCTCAAATCCAAGGATCCTGAAAGCATCCCTCCACCCTGGTTTTCTGTGCCAATTTGAGAGGAGCGCTTTTCTGTGGAACAAGCTAAAATCCTGCATATGGCCACCGCCAGCTCCGGGGCATTCGAGAGCAGGCTCCACAGCGATCGGCACAGCCTCTCTGCCCACCCTTACCCTGTTAAAAACAACAGCCACGCACAGACGGGCCCCTTCGCAAGAGGAGCGCCGAGTACTTGACAAACAAGAATTAATTAAGTCTCATAACTCCCTTGCGAGGCAGCTCATCAGCACCAGGGAAGGCAAAGTGAGACACCGGGAGTTTCGACGACTTGCGAGCGATCCGGTGTCGAGGCTGGACGCGGGATCGCAGGATGCTAGCTCCTACGCTCCACTGCTCCCGGCTAAACCCCCTTCCTGCGGCTGTCGGCCGTGCCCGGGCTACGCGGCGCGACGGGACGGCCCCCAGCTCTGCAGAAAACAGGGTGGGCCCCCCGCAGAATACGGAAAACAGCGCCGTGGACTAGGACTTTTGTTTCTTTCCCTTCTCAAGGTGGCCATGAAGCAGCTGAGGATCAAGCCCCACAATGCATGCCAGAAACCGGAGCACCGTGCGAGCAAGAAGCTCGCGATAACCATTTTGGTTTGGGAAATCCCACACCGCGAGGCAGGTCTTACCGATGACACAGAAAGGCTTGCGGGCAAATTTTAACCTTCCCCTCCAGCCCCGGTATCGGCAGGTCCCTTCTCAAGGTGGCCATGAAGCAGCTGAGGATCAAGCCCCACAATGCATGCCAGAAACCGGAGCACCGTGCGAGCAAGAAGCTCGCGATAACCATTTTGGTTTGGGAAATCCCACACCGCGAGGCAGGTCTTACCGATGACACAGAAAGGCTTGCGGGCAAATTTTAACCTTCCCCTCCAGCCCCGGTATCGGCAGGAGCCACCCGGCCGCCACCTCACGAAGTATTCGACCCCGAAGACCACGATGGTGACGATTTCCTGCGAGGGAGACAACGCCGTCAGCCGAGCAAGAAGCGTGACGGAGAGCACGCTCCGGAGTCAAGCCGTAACTTAAACTCCCCGCACCACAGAAAATACACCTCCGAGCTGCCTGCCCCGGGACTGCTGAACGGAGAGCCCAGGCCGGAGAGATCGCCAGGTCTCCGCTGCTGTGTTTTCCCTCGCCCTCCCCTGGGGTAGCCCCGCACATCGTAGCCTGCGAACTAGAGTTTTACACCTTCGTGTACCGCGTTGGCGTCCCCCACCACGGACCGACGAGTACCGATTCATCTCCCCACCATTAGCCTCCAGGGCTTGACTAGGCTTGTGCTGAGCAGCTCGGGGAAGACCAGAGGGGAGAACCACCGGCTATTCCATCCTCGGACTCTGCATATGGGATTTGAGCTTTTTCCCTAGAAAATTGGGCTGGTTGGCTGTGTGTGCGGGGGCGAGGAGACCCTCTGTCCCTTGCTGCCGAGCGGGCACGCCGGCGCTCTGCATCGCAGCTCTTCCCGTCACCCAAACGCCCTGCGCGCTCCCTCCCCTCCCATCTCCTCGCCAGCGGTGCCCGCCTCGGCTTTCTCGTGTGTCAAACCCGACGAAGCCCTAATTACCCTCCCGCGCCTTTTGATGCCGAGGCGGGGCAGGGGCCGGGGAAGAGGAAGACGGGCGAAAGG
>NW_010543405.1:5832-6456 GCF_000687285.1 Phaethon lepturus
GCAGCCCCGCAACGTGGCGACGCGCGCGGGATCTCTGCCGGCTTTTTTCCCTCCGCCAGCGCGAGGGACGCCGGGCTATTTAAGGAACAAAACGCTGCAGCTTGGTGTTGGATGAAATAGTGGCAAGGACGTTACGGCGTGGGAGAGGAGGCAGCTACACGGGCAGCTCCCTATGCAGCGCACCCGCAGCTTTAAACTTCGGGAGCTGTTGGACATCAAACCGCTTTTCGGTTAGGATCAGCCTTGCTACTGTGTTTGCCAATCAAAGAGAAATGCAGGAAAAAAGAAAAAGTTTAGGAAGAAGGGTTTCGAAGGATCCTTAAAATATTTGTAGTTTATTCCCGATACAGATTTCTCCCTTTCACATTTTTCCTATTTCTTACCTGCAGGTCCCAGTGGTCCCCTTCTCACAGGCAACAGTTTGAATTCTTGCCCCAGTTAAACCTCATTTGCTTCCTGTGTTTTTGACTTTATTTTAAAGCTTTACTGACAGCTTCATTTGCAACCCCCACTTACCAGGATGTAAAGGGCCCCCTCTGAGCTGTTCTGGTACTCATCAATGGTGGAAAAGACAGACAGCACCAGGCAGGAGAAAACTAGTAGAAAACTATATAACACAAAAAT
>NW_010543405.1:6491-8020 GCF_000687285.1 Phaethon lepturus
AAAAAAAAAAGAGGGAGACAGAACGTCAGTCTTCAGAGCAGGAATTTTTCACACCTCTTCAAACTAGTCCAGAGAGCAGTTTTGGACGTATTTCTCTAGGAGTATTTACTGCGCGGCCGCTACAACACTATGTAAAAAGGGAAAGGAAAGTCCCTGGGTTTACTAACTGGAAGGGTTACGTGTGGGTGGACCCGCTGGGCTGCCCCCAGTTTGGCCAGTGCCAATACAACTCCCCTCCCAGCTGGCGGCTCCGGTCACCTCCGGCGTTACCTCCCCAAGGAACCGTCGGCTCCGACCGCGACGTGCTCTCGGCAGGCGCGCGAACGAGCAGGGAAATTCGTTCCCGAGCAGGGAAATTCGTTCCTGCGGCACGAGGCGGCCAGACCGGCTGAGGAGCAGGAGCGGAGCAGAACCCCAGCGAAAACCCCGCTCCTGCTCCGCCTCTGCGTCCGCGAGAGCTCACACAGGAGCGGGACCGCGTTCCCGCGCGCGCCCGGGCAGGAGATTTTTGGGTGGATTTAATGCTCCTTTCCTAGGCGGGTACTCCAGGTTCGCTCCTTACTGCCTGGAAAGGCTGGCGACGTTTTCCATTTGTTGTCGTGTCGCCGAGGCGGGCGGTTGTTCCTCTGTCCCCGCCAAAACCGCCCGCTTTTCGTGAACGCTGGATGCACCCATGCAAACCAAAGGGCCCCAAATGAATGACGAGAGCTCGACCCTTTCCTGACGCTCAGTGCCCGAGTCCGCAGCCACAGAGGTGTCCTGGCATCTGCTCGTGGATGGAGAAGGTTCCCACCAGCCCGCCATGCCCACTGCTCGCTCACACAAAAGGGGGGCAATTAATTTGCTAAAGATCAATTTACTGATACAATAAAGTAGGCCGGCACAAGGCGAAACTAAAAGCTGCATTCTTTAAAAGCATTAAATAATTCATCTGTCTGGCTTTGTCTCACGTTCCTACAGATATTTTGAATATTTATAAGGTACGGTTCAGCTGGCGGGTGCTGTTCCTTTTCGTTGTATACAGAAAAGGAGTTTCCCACCGCCAGGTCACGCTTGTGAACTTTGCAATGACCATTAATGTCACAGTAACAAGTAAAAATAGGAGGTTTTGTAGCATTTATTCAACCACGGGCTGAAACGTCCCTGCCTGAGCCCTGCTCCCGGGTGGAAGGGGCCAGGTTTTGCTGCAAACCTCTACGCTGGAGTGAGAAACGAGTGAATAATCAATGAAAGAAGAAGAGGAAGCCAAAAAAAAAAAGATAACAGAAAGGGATCAGGGAGAAAAAAGCCTACGTTTTTCTGGTTAAAGCAGCAGAACGCGGGTTGTGGTTTTGTGACCAAACGTCACAGCAAAATGGCCGAGGAGGTGCCGAAAGCAAAGCGCCGGTATCAAGGAGGACTGGCACGCTGGGCTGGGTAAGGCGAGCACCGCCGGAACGCTCAGACGACGAGGCCTGGCAGGGACAAGCGCCACACGAAAGAGGATTCCTGTCCGGGTTTGTCACCAGCCGTATGTATCGACGGGGTAG
>NW_010543406.1:0-2335 GCF_000687285.1 Phaethon lepturus
GCTGAGGGAAGCCGCGGGGGCCCCGGCCGACTGCGGCCCCTTCTGACAGCTTCGTCCTCTCCCAGCGCGGGCAGGAGCCTCCCGGTGAGGGGACGGGCGCGAGGGAGGCCCGGAGGCGTGTTCTGCCGAGGGTTTCAGGAGAACGTACGTACCGACACGGCTCCGCCAGAGCGTTATTTCATGGGGCCTGGCAGGGAACAAGGGCAAGCACAAACTGATTTTCGGTTTAGGCAGGCGGGCAGTCGCTTGTGTTGCTGGGTTTTTGCAAAGACAGCGCTAAAAAGCAGCCTTGAGCACAGGGCAGGTTCTAGTTGCAGTGAGATTTAAAACACGTTTCTGGCAGTAGCACAAAGATAGCGAGTGACACAACCACGCCACAACAAAAAAGCCTGCTTCTGTAACATTTCTAACTGCTGCTTGTCTCCACTCCTTTAGCCATTCTACACAGCCTGTCTGAAATACCACAGAGAAATAGTTACTTCTTTAACAGCTTTAGGACGTGTTGTAAAAATAGAGGCTCAATATACACTCTCAGAGCAGAAACATCTCTTGCAGGGGGTAGTTTTGAGTGGTGATGTCTCTGGGATAACTTTAAAGTCACAGCGTTCTGGCTCTATGAGGTGTTCTCAGTGTACAGCAAGTTAATGTGAGAGAGGAACCCTGCAGCAAACCCCAATGCTGCTTTCTAATTTCCCGCTGAGAACACAGGCAAAACACTTAAAACTGAAGAACACATTTTGCGGATCCCATTATAAGCACACTACACATTCAATCTCAAAAGACAAATAAACTGGCGTAGCTGTTCAGGATTGTAAAGGGGAATTTCTGTACACCATTCCTGATTTAAGCATGAAGAACAAATGAGAGGCAAGAAAACATCAGTTAGAGAAATCCAGTTGAATGTGATCTTACTTTCTCCTACAGAATCTATATGGTGTCCACAGCACTAGGACAACAGTGAAATTATTACTATTCTAAGGGTATGGAATAGCATAATTCTAGTCTAGATGATAGTTTTCATAAGCTGGTATTCAAGACTAAGGTTAGTACAGGAGCCTTTCTAAAGAATCAGATGAGAATAGCCTAGAAGAAAGGATTAAGAATGAGTTTTTAACCACTACAATCTTTTTTTAAAGACTCCTTCCCTCCCTTTCCCCCCAAAATACCTCACCCTTTGCTGGTAGTGCCTTGGCTTCCATCCGAAAGGCCTTCACCAATGGCAGGAAACGGTTCTCAACCCTATGAAAGGCACCTTTATAATCACACGTGAGCTTCTTGCAGAGGCTTTATGAACCTGGGAGCAGTGGTGGTGTGTTTTATTGCCATGACAATGTCAAACAGATACTTGACCAGCTCTGTGTGTTCTGTTCCTGAAGCACAAGAAGTAGGCAATAAGCAGCAGTTCCTTTGATTCCCACCTTTTAATGTCTTACCTTGCACATTTTAGTTTGTGCTGTGCCAGAGGCTCTTGAATTTCAACATACACACGTACACGCACGCGCTCCTTGTGGGCTTGTAAAACTGTAGGGGCATTTTGATGTTTTCTTTCTTCTAGCCAAGAGAAATTGTTTGCTATTATTATCAATTATCGTAACAATTATCATAACTTTCCTTTTACCACAGTTACAATACTATTATACTAGCATTGTATCTTACCATGAAAGTGTTTCTATTTTAAAAAGTAAAATCAAACCAATACAAAAATGAGACTGCCATCCAGACAAATCTGAAATAAGTGGGTTTTGCATGTGTTAAAAACACAAGAACAATGTGAATATGGGTTTTACTTACTTCTGTAGTTAAAAAAAAATATCAGAAATAAGGAATTAAATACCATTTTTTCTGCCTTCTGAAAGGACTTAGATCTGAATAAAGTCAAGGTAACAGTGCTATAACTGGATGAGGGGAAAAAAGTATTCTTAAAATTAGTTCATGAAACTGAAACCTCCTGCTGAGGACACTTAAAAACGAACTGATTTGGCAACCTTTCTAAAAAATTAACGTTAAATGCACACATGCATGGGGAGGCAATCCATATTGCATCATTAGGAGCTGAAACATGAATTACTTTCCAACATTGTTGCTTCTCCCCAAAACGCTTCTTTCAAGGCTTTAACTTGATTTTGAGTTTACAGGTTGAATAGTTTCACTAGTATAAAGGTATACAAACTGCTCACATACAAAAATCTCCAAGTCCTTTATTAATGTTTTTCCGAATGTATGTGGTACATACAATTAACATTACACAAGCTACAAGAAGTCCTCTGTTGCAAGAGGTACTTCAAAACAAGTATCCCAGAGCACCAACATAGACACACACACACACACACACACA
>NW_010543406.1:2438-22464 GCF_000687285.1 Phaethon lepturus
TTTTTAAACTTGACAGCTAGGACTTCTGAGCCATTGGAGATTCTGAATGTGGCAGATCTCCTAGTGCAGTGGCACTGGTTTAAGAAGGCTACTTCAGACACTGGAAGGTCAGAAGAACAAGAACTGAATGGGGTAACTGAAAGTGGTGTCATTTTCAATGCTTTGCAGCATAGCTGCTGCCTGGGTCGATACCTGTATGTCAGCCTCCTGGTTGTTGCCTGCAGAATCTTCTCCTGTGTTATAGGTGTATACACACCTTGTGTACATTTACCCCTACACTGCAGAACAGGAGAGCACTGTCCACCACACATTGCATCACTAGTTCCAACTAGTAGGCACTGACACATCAGGAGGGTTAAACAAATGGGACTGGAGAGACTTTGAAAAGGGATGAGCCTGAGAGAAATCTTTGTTCATTATGACAGATCAGTGACAATCCCTTCAGGTCACCAGGCTTCACATGTCCATCTGTTGCCATCTGTTCCCTAAACTCATCCATTTTATTCAGATGCTCTGCTTAAAAATAAACTCAAACTACAAAAATGTTCAACGCAATTCTGTACACGTTCTCCATTTCCAGAGTCACTATTGTGGCTTTAGACCTTCTCCTTTCGCTTTAACTTGGATACTTTCTTGACAGTTCCGTTCTTGTTTAGAAGCTTCAAAACACGATCCTTGTGATCCAAGACCTTTAGCATGGAGTCTCGAGCCTCATTGATTTGATCCATCACAAGTTTACACCTCTGCATATTCCCCTGAAATGAAAGACTCATCATTAACAGCAGACTGTCTAGTCTAAGCAACCCCTGTACCTTTTCCTAATACCATTTGTAACTGATGACTCTGCAATCACAGGCAGTGTACTTCTGTGATTTTTTTTTTTTTTTTTTTTAAAGCTAGCTTTAGGTCTTGCTAACCACAGTAGAGTATTTTGTAATTAAGGGTAAAGCAGTTCTGCTGGGTAGAGAGGCCACAGGAACCCACCTGTATCAGTTCATTGATTCGATGTAGGTCGTCATCAGTTGCTGCCTTTTTCTTGGGAATGAGTCCCTCCTGCAGGGCAGTCAGTCTCTCATACACATCATGCTCCAGGTTCGTCTAAAAGACATTAGCACTCCATGAGAAGGTTCACTGCTAGGCCAGCCAAACATTTGCCCACATTAAGAAAGCTACACAGAGAAGATGATAATCTGTTCCCCTCTCAGCTGCTCATGTTAGTAATTCAGAAGATGGAGCCTCTGACGTAGAGTGTGGCACTATCATTCTTCCTAACAACCTATTTACAGGATTGCTCCACTTCTGAACAAATGTGGATCCTAACCAGAACTGTTTCCCCTATTTCTCACAATACTATTCCAGGAATGCAGAGGTTTTGGGGAGTTTGGTGCTAGAATGCAGAGCACCTACCTCACCCCCAACCTGAAACAGAAGCATCCAGGAATGTGGATCAGTGCTGCCTCCTCAGATCAGCCGCACCATCCCAAACAGACGCTTCTTCAGACCTGTGCATCAGCAGGAGGGAGTTGCCAATTTTGATCATCTGTACAAAATACATCAGCTCTTATGTCTGGATCAAAACCAACACTAAGTTTCCAAGCCACTTAAGCCACATTCCTGAGAAAGGGGAAAGCAGGTCCCACTCCCTTTGGGCACTACACACCAGCTTCTTTATGGTATCCCAATGTCAGATGACCACGTACTGAGTTTGTAAAAATATCCTCCTGTCTTACACATGTGTTCCCCCACGTCATAGGAAGCCGGCAAGCCCTGTTCACCTACCAGCTGTAGTAGCTGTGCTGCGCAAAGATGGACCTTCCACCCTTGTGCACGACAGGATACACCCTTCTGATTGGCAATCTCCTGTAGCATAGCCTTCTTCTCTTCTGTCACCGGGAAATGCAAAGAAGTGTTACTCAAATTTCAGGAGCTCACCAGGTGTCTCTTCTCCAACAAAAACATTAACCTGAATCCTGCTCTCCGTACATCTTAATAAATGAGAATGAGCAACGCTTTGATTCAGGGGTGAACAGCTGCCCATCTGCCATGTATCTGACAGCTCCTCTCGCTTATTAACAGGTTATCTGTATTTCCAGAAAAATTCTATTATATCCCATTTTTCCCCATTTAAAGAATGTAGTGCTCAGCTTTTCAAACACATGGCATGAAAAAGCAGAGGGTCCATCCTTTACCACTAAAATACATATCTACTCCCTCCTTGATGTATTTAGCTACAAAACCCCAATCTGCTTAAAAATTCTAAGATATGAGCTAAAAAGCCTAAAAACCAGCATCCTATCTCTATTTTCTTCGTATTAGAAAAAAATCTTCTAGTTATACTAAAGCTAGGATGTTTTTGATTAAAGTGGCAAGTTTGTTAGCTAGTAAGAAAATCAGAAAATTAAACTGTAGCATATCACCATAGCATGTCACTTCTATAAGGATTACTTTCTTTAGGAAGTTTCTATGACTGTAAACACATTTCTCAATATGATTTTTTTCTTTTGCAAAATGACAGCTAACTCTACGTAATGTCCTTCCCTTCTTTTCTCCTCCATCTTGAAAGCAGAAGAGATTTAGGCAACATCTAGCTAATGAAAGTCATTAGCTCACTTCATCAACCCTTGCTTTCCAAATCGCAATCAAAACCTTTTTGTGGGATTGCTTATCAACACCAGCTAGCTGAGAATGCTCCTAAGACACCCTGAAGATGTGCGCTGGAGTGGTTCATCCCAGGTGAATGAAACTCTCAAACTACAAGCAGCAGACTGACCTTTTACCCGGACATCACTGTATCTCTGAAAGTGGTGGTAAGCGGCTTTCCAAGGATTGCGATAGTGACGGAGCAATGTGATAGGCGGCCTTGGACGCACAGGGACGTATCTTACACCTTCCTCATCTAGAAAAGGATGCAGGGAGAACTGTATTATTAAGTAGGCGAGAGTAGGAGACCAGCATGACACAGTAACTCCAGCAGAAGATCCAGCATCATGCAAAATTATGCTCTATGCATTGAGAAAGGTCATTTTCCCTGAACATCACTATACAGAAAGTGCTGAGGAACTGATACTGGCATTCTGTATTATTTATATTTAGGAAGCGGGAGAATGACAGAGCATCTTTTCTGAGAAACAGATGGAAGAGAAAATACAGACACTTGAATAGGAGAAAAGACATTAGAGATGGCATTACCGATATACTCCTTTGGAGGAGACTTGCGCTTCTCTGCCTTCACCAGCAAACTTTTGGCAGTGGATTTCTCATCATCAGTGCTGTTTGTTTCCATCATGTCCCCTTCCTCTGTGGAGATGACATGCTGCTGCTTACGGGGTTTCTTCCTTGGGGAGGCACCAGGTGGCAAATCACTTGGAGGCATTGAAAGGTTGTTGGCCAGCAATGCCAAAGACGGAGACACAGTACTTGTAGTCAAAGGAGGGACTGCTGAGAGGAAGAGGAAAAGAATCCAAACCATCAGCAGTGTGAAGGTAACACACTGGCATCGTTTGAACACTACCTCCAACAGTCGTTCCAGTTTCAGCACATTGTGAGGAGCGTGAAGTGTATGTGCACTTCAGCTCCATATGTCTAGAAGGCCAGATATTAAGCCAGCAGCAATTGCTAGGACAAGCCTATACGCTAAGATCCTTAGTGTCTCATGTAGAAAAGCATAAAGAATGAGAGCAGAGACAATTGTCCCTCAGTTCCCTCATATTTGAAGATGATGTTAGTTTAACGCTACAAAAAGAAATCCATGCTAACATCTGCCTTGTGTTACTGTAGAAAAGGTATCTTTGTATGAACACCAGCATGGATCACAGTCAAGCGCAAACAAGTCCCTTTCCTCTTGTAATGTAAGTGGAGAGTCATACGCAATCCAATTGGGACTGCGCTACTTTCCATGCAAGAGCCCACTTGTACTGCCAAGTCAGCAGCACCTATCAGTAGGTTACCGCACCAATCAACACACCGCTGAAGGCGGGCAGTGGAGTGGCTTCAGAGGGAGAAGCTCCATCAGCCATGACTAATGCCGCAGCAGAAAATTTTTGGGATGGGATCTCTTGACAATTGGCATACCCACAATTACCAGTAAGAGACAAAAGAACTCTGAAGAGCTTAGTGCTATCTGCCTGTGCTCCAGGGCATCGGTAGCAAGCAGCTTCTTCCATCAGAGGACAACATACAGCTTTAAGGAGAGATAAAACCAACAACTAAACCAGAACTCTAATACTCTGATACATGAATGTGGGAGGCATTCGTATCATTTTGCCACTGTATAGTGCCTGACCTGAGATTCATAAGGATCTGAACTTTACTGATCATACCATCCAATAGCAACTATGGCCAGCTGGATAAGGCAATGTAAATAATATTTTTAAAAGTTCTAGAGAAAAATATCCACAAATCACAGTAGGGCCCTATGAATTCCTACTCTGGTCACTAATTCTTCACATACAGGAAAGGCCCTCAGACCTGAACAGTAGGATTTGTGAGAAAACTAAAATTAACTGAACTGATCCATAACATACAGGTACTGTTGCTGAATGTGTGCGTTTCAAGCAAGGAATTCTCTCCGACTCTTTGGAGTTGGATCATCTTAATGTGAACAAAGCAGCCCAAATAACACGTGATTTCATAGGAGGTTAGGAAGAAGGCAAAGAAAAACTTCATGAGTAACAAGGCATACGGGAACCCTTTGACTGCTGTTCTGTGCTGCCATGAATGAGATGCAGTTTCATTTTCAGGATGGATGAGTTGAAATCCTAATTTCTCCCCTGACTCAACAACAAGAGAAGCAACCTGATGATTAACAACCACCCACCGGATACTGGTCGCATTATGTCCATAGGTTCCACTTCCTCTTTGATTTTTATCTCTGGTACCGCAGGACCCAGCACTGCTGACAGGGCACCACTCATGGTTGATGGAGGAGCGGGTGCTGCCACAATCGTGGTAGAAGTTGGTGGAGCCGCCGGGACAGCTCCTGGAATGGTGGAGAGAGCTGCTGCAGGCTGCGAAGTGGGACTGGCTGCTGCGATGATTGTTGGAATGGCAGAAGGGGGCTGCTGGGAGGTAGGGGGGACTGCAATGGTGGGCTGCTCGCTGCCTTGGTTAGACACTGCCTCCATAGACACAGTGACCGGAGCGGCCATGGACACATGAATTTCGGGTTTTGGCTTGGCACTGTAACATAAAAAAAAGCAAAACAAACTGAAGTTAATTGCATCTCAGTTATGACCACCCAGCACAAAGTGAGTAAGCCGAGCTGGATTCAGACTATCCAGTTTTTCCTGCACCCACAAGTAATACCTGGCTCAGCAATGTGTTTAACAACAAGAGAAGGTGCCATCTCAATTACATCTCTTCCTCCACTCCCTTTCTAATCCTTACTATTTATTATAGATGCTATTTTCTTCCACTCACTGTAACAAGCAAACCTCAAGACTAATTCCAGGTAGCTTCAAAATACTTGTAAAAGGAGCAAGACAGTTTCACACTGCAGACAAGAGGAATTTTTACCCAAAGCTGTACTGCCCCCTCCGCCCCATTTGCAAGAGCTCCCACTGTGGGCAATAGTTCTAAAACAATATATTGTAAAGCCACTGAACTCAACTGAAGTAGGGTAGAAGCTCCATTTACCTTTCTTCAGCATTAATTTCCAAGTATTATAAAAAAAAGTTGAGGCCTATCCTGTACAATATTTTTTGTTTGTTTCTGACGATAGCTCATACTGACATATTTCAATAGGCTACTGCTTCAACTTCACAACAGCAGAACTAGTCAAGTCTGTTCAAAGTTGTCACACTGACAAATTCAAAATAGCCTAAGCTTCCCAAGAGAAAGGAAAAACATTCCAATGGCCAAAGAATACAAATCAAACAAATATAATGAATTATTACGATGCAGTTGGTTGTTCCCTCAAGTCTTACCCAGCAGGCCTTGGTGATCCAGATGTGCTTCGCATAGTACTCTCGACACGCGTGCTAGCTACTTCAGGGGGCTGAGGTGGAATTAAGCTTTTCCGGACTGCCAGCCTGTAAGAGACAGACAGATCTAAGATACCAACCTCTCTGATGCAAAGACAAATGTCATTGAGAGGAAAGAAATCAACCCTCTTTTGCCCAAACCAGGACAGGAGCTACAGCTGCATCACAGCACTCTCCTCAGTGTAACTGATTCGCTGCAGAAAGAGTCTCGTTTTACTTTTCAAATTGGATGTTAAGTTTTATTTTCTTTAAAGATAAAACATTAGTTGCTCTGGCCTAGTCTCACCCCTATTTAAGGCTTCTCCAAGAATGCCAGCTTTGCTTTCACCCTGCCAGTCAGAGCATCTTACTGAGAGTGCCAGGCTCCAACAGTGGGCAAGGGGAGGTCTGGCCATGCCACTGTCCTCCGCTGCTAGTTCAAGACTGAGCAAATCATCTGGAACTAAACAGTGCTCAGACAGGCATCTGCTTTGTTTAGTTGGACTAGACTGGGTAAAAGCCTGACTCCAAGACCTCAGGGCCTGAACATGGGTATTAGGCAGCACAGAGCTGAATACAGAAAAGTATTTTGGAGCCTCCTATGGGGCTGGAAATCAAACTGTTGTCCAAAATAATCAACCTCTCAAATGGAAACATTCTTTAGTGATCTACTTCTGCTTCTTTCATTTCTGTTTCAGTTTTACCGCTTCTCTGCCTTAAAAAAGGTTTCCACACACAAAAAAGTAATTTTAGTCTCATAGGACACATGAGTTCCAAACATTTTCAGTTGTTAGTTGGGAGGAAACACATTCTTAACTCTAAAGCTGTCTCTTGCCTCTTTATTCAGGCACTGAAACTGAGATAGGCAACACAAAATATTTTAAGAGTTTAAGTTACTCCCTCCCTTTTCCTAATCACATTTCACAGCAGGGTACTAATCCTATCCTTTCTATTCATACACATATTCTTCCAAGAAAAGCACTGAAGACAAAGCACGGAATTCTAATTTTAGTAGATTATGAACTCTTTGCTTCTATTACGCTACACAAGAACACCTCAAATCCACTTTCCCTCAGAAGGTCACTTTCAAGAGCTGGGAGACAAACTGTCCTTCTCATTTTATTACTGACAGCAAGAGGAAACTATATCCTACCCCGGGGGAGGAAAAGAAGTGTGCTTCTCAGATCAGCAGATTACTCACAGCTAGTGCTGACTGAATAATCTGCTAGAACTTTTCTTCTCTCCACTGAAATGACTCCATATAGCCGGGCTAGATTGCACAGAAGTGTCATTCACATCATCTCCAATTCTACTCACCCATCTGTGGTTGGTTTCTTCCGTAGGATGCTGGGGCGTGGGGATGAGCCCTGGGCTGGTGCACTGGCACTGGCACTCTGGCTGTGGGTTTGCACAACTGTAGTTGCTGCAGAAGCAGTGTTGAATGTGTTGCTAATAGGATTGGCTACAATGGTGGCTCCATCTGCCAAGACTACTGCTGGGAAGGATGGCCATTGACACAGCAGCGAGAGAACAGAGAGGAAAAAACAGCAGTTACTTAAGGAAATTTGATGACAAAGCAGGTGTTTGTGGAGCACATGTCATCTGTGCTCCCTTGACTCCTTCCATCTTTAACTGCACTGCTTTCAGACTGTTCTGTAAGTAATACCTTTTCTACAAGCAATCTGAACCTTCTGCAGGGAAGATGGAAACAACCCTCTGCCTAACAACTGCTGCTGGGGAAATGATCTTTTCCAGAAGAAATGGAAAATGCAGAAATCGCTAGAGAGATTGCCAACACAGCTGGGTCAGAGTAACACTCCTGGTAGAGTCTACGTGGCAATACATGCCACTTTTAAGTAGGCACCATCAGCTGTGTTTATGTTCTGACCTTCTGCCAAAGCCTGTTTGGCCAATTAACAGATGCAGAGCATTCAGACTGTCATGAAGTCACCATGCAGTATGTCTGCCAGCTTTGCAACAACATGTTCTCTTGGTTGCCATATCCCATTTCTTCAGTAAGTTGTTGGGGTTTCATCAGACCAATCATTTTAATGAAAGACGGTTTCTATCGCAGTCCAAGATCAGGTCACCAACTGCTGAAGGTACCTGGCTGTATTTTAATTGCTACTGTGATCTAATGTGTAGTTTGGAGAACACCATTTACTTTTAAATGGCTTTTCCCACAAGGTCTTACTGAAGAGACTTGTTTAAGCTCAGGCACTACCCGTCTTTTCCACTGAAGTAACCCATTCAAGGCTACTCTGACACTCCACCCAGTATGCTTAAAAAAATAAATTAAGAAATAGGTAAAAAAATATTTGCTGGGAGAATATGCAGATGAATGTATTTAGTGCGCACTACTGGACCACAGAGACAAGACCATTAATCAGAGTAAAAGAAAAAAAATTAAGCCAAATTTGCAGGACAGAAGTTCAGTTGCTCTGACTAGGCCCAAAGCATGGCCTTTGCTGGTTGCTCTTACCTGAGGTCTTGGTGTCAGCTTGTGGCTGCTGAGCACTGATTGGTGCTGGCTGCAGCCCCTGCGTGCCAATTGGTGCAGCAGGGTGGAGTCCTTGCGTCCCAATTGGTGCTGGCTGAATGCCCTGGGCGCTGATTGGTGCTGGCTGGATCCCCTGCGCGCTGATGGGTGCCGGCTGGATGCCCTGGATGTGACGGGCATGAGACGCATCTACAGTCATCAGCTGCATGGGATTGAGGTGGACAGTGGAGGCCACTCCGACGCCGGTCTGAGCCGTGATGGCCGAGTTGGGCGCCTGGGCTGAAACTGGGAGCAGCAACACAGACACCTCGTCACGCCTAGCCAGTGGGCCGCCTCGGTTCCCCCTAGCACCTCTCACTCAAATATTTACTTTCAAAGACTATCTTGCTTTGAAAAACTAATTTTCCAGCCTGCTTGGAGCAGTAGTAAATTTAAGAGTGGGGAGGCCAGATTGTCTGCCAGAAAAATGAGACATTACTGTTTACTTCCATGCCATTTTCTATTTCAAATCGCAACAAGAGAGAAAAGATCAAGTTTAATTCTATTTTTAAAGCTACAACTCAAATTACATTTCTGTACTCAGCTTCCAGTCTTAGAAATCTGGGCACTGTTTTTGCTCACTATCTTATTTTACAAAGCTTGGAAGTACCAACACTTGCCATTTTCCCTACTTAAAAAAATAAGTAAAAAAAAAAAAATCAGAAGTCTAAGCAATTTCTTTTCAAAAGACCGTCTTTCCACAGAGCTTATCATTACATCAGCTAAAAAACTCCAAACCTTTGACTGTACAAAAGCAAGCAGAGAAAGCAGAGACTTAAGTGTAAGTACCTTAAAACAGGGCTTACTTCCTTATCCCCTTTCCCCAGCCACATAAGTTTTCCTCAGCACAAGTGGACAAACTGTTCTGAAGTTGAGTACAATCATATCTGACTCAGAACGGGGCTCGCAATTATAGGCTGCATCCCACAGCTTAAATGAACACAAGATCTTTTTGTGACAGAACAATGTTCCCAATGAAGCACCCGTTCTAAAAAGTTCAATTCATTTATTCGAATTTACAGCTCTAAACAACTATGATTCCATCTTTCCAGATCTACTGTACGGTGTATTACACTTCCCCCAGGCAGCATTTAACAATGCAGTTAGACTGCCTGCAGTTCCTGGATCTCCAGATTTCCAGTCTTTACAGAACAGTACCATGATTTCTGCAGCCATACACAGACTGCAAGTGTGAACTTGCCAACAGTAGACTTGCTTGCTAACAATGGAGAGCCCTCTCATCACAGAACAAGCCGTTTTTGTCATTGTCACAGGATTTTGATGAAGTTCCTGTACTGACAAGACACTCTAAATAAACAGCTGTCAAAAACCTGAAGTCTGGCACCAGGTCCCTGAAAATGGCTTCTATATAAAGTATGGCACATTGATTCTCTTAGTGGAACACCTTACGTGAAGCACTTGTTGCAGAACTTCCTATCCAACAAAATCCTTTTGGGAGACTGTATAAACAAAACCAGCATTTGGAAAGCCAGAGACAACATTCTTCCTCAAAATTCTGTATTAACACTCCTTATCTCAGTGATCTTTTAAAAAGTCTCCTCTGCACTTTTATCTAAGCCCTCACTGTCTGTGCTCAGTACAGATGCACATCCCTCCTCATACCTTGAATCTCCCTGCTTTGAGTTGTCATCAGTTACTGCCATAACTTCAGAACTGCCAGTACCGTCAACTGACGCTTCAAATCAATTTAACAAGCAAAATGTCTCTGCCAATGAGGTCCTGCTAAAAAAATATATCTGCTTTTTTAAAAATTAGCGTTATCCTACCGTCATCCCAATATGCTACCAAAACTGAAACTCCTGACCGTCTGTAATCATGTCCTATCAGGGGCTCAGTAACTGCTCCTCAACCACAGCTGCCAACACCAACTACCACTACTCACCTGTGCATTCTCCTTTAAAACCTTCAGCCAAAGTGCAGGAAGGTACAGAAAACCCTCACCTGCCCCTTTTCAGAATCATTTAATCATCCTGAGGCCCACCTCAAATCCTGACATGACTCATAGTCAGGACTTGCAAGTTTTCACTGGAATTTCAATGACAGAAAGAAACAGGTCCCAGTAACTCAATCCCCTGTGCATATCCCTGTCCCCATAGCAAATGGGCTTTGCTACCTCCAAGTCCTTCCAAATTCCCTCTGCGCTGCTCAATGGTAACATGCTGCCAGCAGACAGAGATATTCCATGAAAACCCAAATTCCTAGGGTTTGGACTGTGGAGATCACCGTGTTGTAGAGGACAGTCCTGAAGCACTCAGTAAGGTAAAAGCACTCCAAATTTTGTCACAGAGAACAAGTTTGGGTTGACTACATGGGCCCACATTAAACATCATTTTTGACTTCTGTAAGTTACTGCAACAGCTCAAACATGTTAGAACACTAACACAGGAGTGTGCAACACCACTTACTTCCTCCATTTTTGATTTCGGTTTCTCTCTCAAACTGTACACTCATGTGGAAAGAGATTAAAATGGGCTTGTCAGAACAACAGGGAGTAAAGAGGCATCAAGGAGCTGGTTTGGTTTGGAGTAGCTAAAGTCTTTTGACTTGTAGAATCAAAAACTTTTACTTCTAGAGATGCAAACTCTCAAATATCGAATGTGAGACTCCTGTGAAAACTGTTACTAGCTGTGTTTAGTACCTCTGGAGTAGTTCAGTAGCCCTTGCCCATGAGTTTTCCCCTCAGCCAACAAGTCATCAAAGACTTTTTGTGACATTGTCAGAAACGAGTACAAAAGCCTCTCAACTTCTCCCACCACTAAAGCTCATACATAAGCTAACAACTGAACACAGCGGCAAGGTCGGCTTGTCCCAGAGCTTGTCTTACCTGGATATTGGCGAATGGTGGACACTGAGCTGGTGATGGGGGTATAGGTGTGCGCAGTCAAAGGATAGGCAGAGGGCGGGTATGTTGGTAAGAAATACTGGAACTGGACAGGCACCGACTGCCTACAGGCATTAAAGAGAGCAAGTATTATACACACCATTTCAACAGTTCATCTTCAACCCCTGCCTTTGGGCCACACCCTCAGTTTTGTAATCTTAACGGTCGTAAGCTAATGAGTATCTCAACTATCTAATTCAAAACTACCAAATCCCCTCCTTCCTGTTTTTTTAAAACCCATTATTTCCAGCATAGCAGAACCTAGAAAAGCAGCAAGGCACTCAAAACCTGCTCACACACACTCTCATCCACAGAGCTGTTATTTCCCCACCTGTTGTCATTTCTGGTTTCCATTGCTACTGGGTTTGGGGATGCCCGGTGACTAGAGAGTGGTATGAGATTACTCCTCTCTGCTGTGTAATCAGACTGGATCCGGGGAGAAGTGTGCGTGATTTGCTGAGGAACCACTTTAGCTGCATAAAGACAAACCTGTAATCAGTTAAACAGTCAAAGGAAAAGTTGGTAGACACTGCAAAGGCAAGATTAATTCTCCTGGCAAAAACCCCAATGCTACTTTCTTCCCCCTCAACCCAAAAAACCCCACCCTCAGATGACTTCCTATCCAGAGTGATGACAGGTTACCTCAACAGGAAGAAAGAGCAGGGGAAACAAAGCATTTTTCATCAATTTGTACCAGAACAGATTGATATTGTAAGCGCAGACACAAATTATACTTGCTAACAGAGTAAGTTACTCCAGTGCTCAAATTTTTTTTTTTTTTTTTTAGGATCAGCCCAAGCTTTTATGCTGTCAGGCAATTCCTCATCCAAGTTTTCAAAACAGAACTTGACAGAGACCAAGGGAAACAAGATCAAAACAGACAAGTGTACACAGACGGAGGCTAAGAAAAGAAAGAAAACACCTATGAAAGTTTTATAGAAATCACTGTATGGATATATACCCTCACCCCTTGGAAATTTACAGCAGGGAAAGATATTACAGGATTTCTAAAGAATAAGAAGGTGGTCAGTGGGAAAACAGATGAACCAAAGGGAATTTATGCAGTTCTGTAGGAAACATCTCAGGCAGATTCTGCATCCAGGCAAAGTTCCCACCTTTAGACCTTAGTGTTCTACCTCCAAATGAACACACTAATCAAACTCGACCAGGTTACACCTAACACCTCAAGAAGCACAGGAGGGAACTTACAAAACAAACTACAAAAGCCATATTCTAGCACCAAACAGTTGCAACTTCTAGTGTACTTCAGAAGCTGCACCATATGCCAAAAGGCCCAAGTTCATCTAAAAATTCAAATGAGTAAGTTAGTGAGCCGTTTTATTACTTACTCCTCCTAGAACATCTATTTCTTCCTGGTATTAAAAAAGCTATGCCACAGTAGACCTGTTAATTGGCTTCTCCCAACTTGAACTGATTTTCTTCCCCTCCTTAATTTGCTAATATGCATAAACACTGCTAGCACAAACAGAAAAATCAAAGCATCAGTTACACATTCTTCCTAAAACTGAAATCACTCACCAACTGGGATGTTTGAGGTTGTCACAGCTGTAGCATGAGAAGAATGGGAGGGCATTGTCATGGTGACAATGGTGCTGGTAGGTGCTTGGGTGTGAGACACAGAACCTAAAGAAAAAACCAAACATACAAGATCTTTCTACGGAGCCCTATCACACCGGTATATCTATATCCAAATAAAGAGGGCAAAACCTCCAACCTAGACACCAACCCCTGCCAAGGAACCCAACAATCCTCTCCTGAAGTTTGCTCATGCACTTCCAAATGCAGTCTTTAGCATAAATAAAGAGTTCCTCAAAAGTAATTAGGTTCCATCTCCAAGAAGGAAAGACAACAAAAACCACACCCCGCAACTCTTCCACAACAGCATTATGAATACTCACCAGCTGTGGTTGCTGAAGCAATGGTATTCGTTGCCAAAATAGGTGCCACTGTTGCTGCTGCCACTGGAGTACCAGTACTGAAAATGGTTTTCTACAAAAAGAAAATAAAATCTTAAGTATCAGTACCTTTTAAATATTTACTTAGGACAGAATCATGCTGCATTGACTGCAAAGAACATACATTTCTAACCTAATACAAACTCTTTTCCCAAATTTAATCTTAGCCCTCAAGATATATAAAGGAGAAAGATGTCTAGAAGCAGCAAGAGGGTTCCTTTTCTTCTTGCAGTTTACCTGAGCCATGGTGTGGAGCTGTGGCTTCTGTGTTCCTATAGCTGGGTGAGACGGTAGTGTAATCCGAGTAGCTGTATCCCTCGGCTGTGCAGGCCGCTGAATACTAATAGCTGCAGAAGGCGGGTGCTGCTGGATAGACAGGGTGGGTCGACTGGAGAGAAAGAAAAATAATCATGAGGATAACCATGTGGACACTAAATCTGGAAGATAAAATGCAGGGACACACATCAGGCCTTGGTCTCCTCCTCTGCGAGGACAGCACTGCTATCAAGTACATGGTAAAGCAGCATAAGAAATTTTAACTACACTGTGCTGTCCCCATCTGCCCTACGCACCCAACTAGGAGGGCAGGCTTATCAGTAACTCCTATTAGTTCATAAAAAAGATTTTCTGTCAGGGATGCTTTTCAACATTCACGTGTCATTTTTTCCACTGCGTCTTCATAAAGAAAGATGGGCTGAATTAGCCACAAGTTCCTACAACAGAAACTCTGTTCTCCAGGAAGCAGGACGTAACTGATTCATTAAGCTCTTTCCTTCTCAGAACACAGAGCAACAGTTCACGTTTATAGTAATTTTAATTCACAGAACTGTAAGCATTTGCACTGTGCAACCATTACTATTTTTGTATTACATTATCCCACATCTAGAGGATTACCAGCTCTGGATGATTAACACATACGTTTCCCCTTCCTGCAGCCTCCGTAAAGTCAGAGCACTGTAGATTTCTAAGTGTCCTTACCTGAGGGTTGATTCCGTAGCGTGTGCTGCTGTTGTAGTTATAACAGGGGACTGTGCTCTTGTGGCTGAGACAGTCGCCACCACAGCAGGAGGAATAGTGCTTGAAGTTGTCACAGGAGGACGAGACTATAAAAAACAAGTCAAAGAGAGACACATTCAGAAATTCTGCTGTTTAGCAAATAACTAGGAATTACTTGGTAACTGGTTTTCCTACAATTTATCGTGAAGTTTTGGCATTCTAAGACATTTCTAGTCTTTCTGAATTGATCTGCAAGCTCCTAAGCAGATCTGTCCTGGTTTTCAAAGCATGTACATCACAGGAATCAGTAACCAACAACGTTAACAAGACCAGATCCCTTGAAGGTCTTTAGGGAAAAAAAACCCCAAACCCAAACATAAGTTCCCTTCAGAATGAAAAGAAACCCTGATCCAAGTATATACAGGAAGTCAAAGGTAATTATGTCGGGATCCTAACTGAAAGCACAACGTAAAGATGTTTAACCCTTTATCCGAATATTGAACACTGTTGCAGGGAGATGGTACCTACAATCTTCTCCTTATATGTGTATATAAGCTGAGATACACAGAAGCACATAAAAAAGAGATTATTTTAATTCTACATCAATACATATATTTAAGAATAAATCAACACAAGCATATCACACTCAAGTTTGAAAAGTTTGGTGCATCTGAACTAAATCCTCTTCCCAATTTCTAAGCATTTTGCAGACAGTTAAAACCCCAATTTCTGGCAGCAAGACTACAAAGGAAATAAAAGCACAGGACTAATGCAACTATTTCACTACTTGCTATTAGAAATTGGTACCCGAGAAACAGAACTGGAAGAGAGCCAACAGTAGCCTCAGCCCAGTAAATAGGCAATTACGGGTTATATATTACAAGCAAGCGCCAGGAAAAATTTGGAGCCAGTGGTCAGTGTTCTGCAGAGCTGCCTGGCTGCTACCTGCCTGGATTGGCTGATGAATGATGTGCTGAACTGCTGGCTGAGCTGTAGCTGCATTTGGCAACTGTGAAGCTGGTCTCAGGACTGTAGTTACTTTAGAACTGGACATCACTGCAGCAGCTGCTGCACCTGGGAAACAAATCAAGCGTGTTAAAATACCGTGCGCCCAAATGGCTCCATTACGACCGCAGCGGCAGACTGTCATGTTAGCTGGTATGTATTTCAGTTTGAATGTATAGCATATGTATGTCAGTTCAGGTGACATTGGTTTAAAAGTAAGGTTTGCAACAAATATATGTAAGGTTCACAAAGTATGAGGGGGAAGGGTAGGCATTATTTGAAATGAATTGGCTTTTTCAATACTTCTTATTCCCCTATAATAACCTGACATTGCAAATCCAATCTTTTTCCATTCCAAGCTCTGGAAGTCAGTACAAATAATTCAAACTGTCTGGTTACTAGACTAATGCGTAAACAGGTCACCCAATACTAACAGTAATCTCCCTGCACCTGATGAAGTTCCGAAGAAAAATACACATGCAATAGAAGAAAAACAAAACAAGAAACCCAGCCAACTTTTAAAACTACAACAACATAAGACTTTGGTTAATTTGTCTACCATTGGCTGTTGCCTAATCAAAAGAAATTGCTGTCAAAGGCAAATAGCCTTGAAATCATTTGATGGACTAGACTGCATAGCTTCTGTAGATGTCCCTAATTGAAATTAAAATTATTACCTCAGAAAGTAATATTCAAGCTGAGAGAATAAAAGGAGGATGAAAAAAACCCACAAAAACATGCATTAAGTGACAATACAAAGTTTGTGGCAGCTGTCCCACAAGAATCAAGTGAACAAAACTCCATTTTACTTCAGCTACAAAGCTGCACAGTCCTTCCACCTACTCTAATAAAAGAAGATTGGGTCTCTGCTTGTGCCAATTTATTTTTCTTGAGTGATCACATAACATCAAATATGAAAATAAATCAAAATATAAACGGTACTTTGAATTCAAATCAGTTTAAAGTTGAACTAGAAATGCAACCCATAAGCTTTTCTGACTGCAATTTTACTTTCAAAATCAGACAGACTGTACTGAGCACAGGGCTTCTTTTAAGGGGCTGATCTCCTTTTTTGTAAGCTGTAGCAACCAAAATTCTGGGAGACAAGAGCCTGTAGCTAGCGCTGGCATTTAACTCAAGGGTAAATCCAAATGCACACAATAATATAATAATGTAATATAGTGATCCTGTGACAGGCGGGTACAAAAATATGTGCCACAACTGCTCAGGTGCCACTGTCATGGGCGAACAACGCTTGCTACCAAGAACGTACATGACATTTTGTAGGACAGATCAGTCTATATCAATGTATATTTTTTCTTGAAAGCATTCACTGTTTTAACAGCACAGAACTAGAATAACAGACACGCTGGTATCTACCAGCATTTTAAACACTGTCACACAGTCCTGCCCTAAATGGCTGAAGGCAACATAATGCTTAGAAGGCCAGCAGTCACCTATTCAGGCTAGCAGTTTTAACAGCTGAAGTATTAGCTGCGCTAGCAGTGAGGAGAATTTTTAGAGATGAAGGCAACTCCTGAGAGGCTGCGAACAGAAGGCAGGGATAGCACAGCTAGATCTTTACCTCGGGGCAGGTGAGAAGCTCCAATGTGTAGTGGAGGCCCGGGAGCACTACTTCTGATGATAGACATCTGCACATTGGTAGCCATGATATGATGCAAGTTACTAGGATGCCCCTGCAGAGTTAAACAAATAACAAAACCCAAAATAAACGATGAGCTGTGTTGACAAGAATTAATGGCCACACTAACAGTACTACCACATGCAAATCCCAAAGACAGAAAAGACATTTTGTATAAATACTTGGTGTACAAAGGTTGCATGCATTACAAACTGAGTGGAGAAAGAGGCAGATGTTTCTACAGGATAAAGTTACAGAACCTGCTGACATTGTGTGTGGAAGATGTAAACATTTCTCTATTTCATTGATCTATTTTTCTGGTTGGCATGTGGGTGACAGTCAGCCAGCAGTCACCCACATACCAAGCAGAAAGATGGCCCTTCTGCCATTAGCAACTTTTAAGGCACAGATTCATACCAACTGTCCAGTAAAGTCAAGAGAATAGTGGGAACCTGGCAAATGCTGCAACAAATTAATACTATTTTCTAATAATGCTGGACTTCCCAAGGATATTAATGAAGATAAAAATCCACTGAAACTGCTGCATATCCTTAGCCAGCCTAACTCAAATCAACCTAAAGGCACTTCATCCTGAGACTTCAGAGGTTTAGTGATGAGCGTGCTGACAAACTAGTCACAATCACAAGGAGTGGCTCTGCAGCCAAAGTTCAAGGGAAAAAAAAAATCTAAAGCATTACTTACACCGACTCCCCTCCAAATTTTGTCACTAGTTGTTTACTAAGAATACACTGCAAAACCATGAACTGTTCACCAGTTTCTTCTGATCTGCTCCCAGAAGAGCTAAAGAACACTGCAGTGTTGAATCCCAGCAGTTTGTCTGCGCTAGAAAGTCTCCAAGTGATAGTGAAGCAGCAGGAGCTTTTAAGGAAAGAGTCAGCTGCACAACAGCTTTTGGATAGGTTTCTGCTATCGCAGTCTCACTGTGCTACGTCAGCTGGATGAGAAGAACAAATCAGCAGCTTTCTAAAGAGCTAGTGATAACTGAGACTGAGGGTTAGGGCTCCAAGCAGAACTGATCCAACAACTAGTGGCCACTGAATGGGGAAGCCTGCTCTCTCTACCATCCCTCCTCTACAAGAGCCCACCTCAGTTGTGCCAATATTAGTATTGATTTGACCACGCAGCGAGCTAGAACATAAAAAACCCAGACCTGTTGCCCACTGATTGTTGCCACAGGAATTGTTGGAGCCTGTGGTATGTTGCTTTCCATGGTCACAGTAACTTGCCCAGGAACCTTTGTTGGAGCCGAGAGAGTTGAGGGTGGAGCAGGAGCAATGGGCCGGCTGGGCATAGTGGGCTTCAAGGGAGGCTACAAGAAATACAAAGACGGAAACGTTGGCAACTCCAAGTGAGAGCTCAATGTTGAAGCAGAAATCATTTTGGGGGGGTCAAAGCCTGGAGAGAAAGTGAGCTTTGTGAAAGGATACGTATGGTTAAGTGTTTGGAGAGGAAGGATATTTGTCATTTAGAGCTATTCTACTTCAATTTGGGACAAAGAAAGGGCATTTTTTTTGTACTGGAAATACGCAGCTTCTAACATACAACACTGAGTCACAAGTAGAATCTGTTAGGGCTATGGTATTCCCCTATGGACACTGGGAGTTAGCAGTTAATTTGATACTCTCATCCACTCCTGCAGAGAAAAGGGAAGATTTCAGAAACAGATCGAAATCACTCTTAAGAGATAAAGAAAACCCTCCCCCCTCAAAAATAATGCTGTGCAACTGAAGTCCTTAGTGTATCATATGGAACAGCTAAACCCACGAGGCAGCGTGCAGTCAGGAGAAGCATGCAAGGAAACCTTAAGAAACAAAAGCAGGCAAGTTTTTGGTGTAATTTACTTTTGCTCAACACTAACTTGTAACATAGATTGTACTTTTCCCCCTATGAATGGTGAACCCCTTCGTTACCTTCATAAGTCCATCTGAAAAGGAAAGTGGCACAGCTGGAGTCAAATGTGCTGGTGGTGCTGTCACTGTCACCGGGGCACCAGACTGGACAGGGTGGTGCTGCGTCAACATCTGAACCTGTGGATATGGCCGAACCACCACTGGTTCCTGCTTTTCCTCTCGAGGTTGTATAGAGCCACCAGGGCCAATGTGCTCTCTAGGAGCAACCTCTGAGTCGCGACTAGATTCATCAGTCACTAGCAAAAAAAAAGAAAAAAGGAACTCTGAGGAAAAATGTAAAAAAAGGTTAACAAGTCTGCCTTGGTCACCCAGCAGGTCAGAGGTGTGATGTCAGAAACCCACACGTAAAAGGAAACAGCCTACATAAAAGAATTTTTCAGCCTGACCGTTGCGACTTGAGGATCTTATAGAGGTCTTTTCCAACCTTAATGATTCTATGATGAAACCTCTAGGAACCCTGTCACTGCTTCAGCCCTTTCAGAACTGAAGGGCCTTGTAATGCTGGGCAACCTGGGGTCACCCCTGAGAAGTCCCTCCAAACACCTTCTTCAAAGAAAGATTGACTAATTTTTCTTTCAAGGGAAAAATACATAATTACCTAAGTAACTGCCATGAAGTGCCACATCAAACAGGTAGTATTAAAAAGTCTTAATATAATGCATTAAGTACCTGAATATCACGCTGAAAACCAAGTATAAACCCTCCTGAAAATGCAGCTGCTCCTCCCCAGTCACCTCTGGCAGCCTGCTGGAAACCTGCGATCTTGGCAAGGGCAGCAGTAACTAGACTCGGGGCTCCCACCCCATTGTCAGCGACAGGGAGCCCACACCCCCAAACGACAGGCAAACGCCGAGCCGTGGGGCGCAGCCTGCCGAGCAAACGCGCCTGAAAGGAGCAAAGGAACGACTCTGCCCCGACGGCCCGTTCCGGAATCGGCACCTAAACTAATTTTCACGTCGTTCTTCGCATTCGCGACCGAGGCAGCTTTCGGGCTGATTGCCACACGCCGGCGGGGCCGCCCCGCGCCTCCCGCTCAGTGCCCCGTGCGACCCTGTCCCCGCACACCGCCTGGGAC